>NW_028277075.1:103435000-103635000 GCF_059951505.1 Python bivittatus | reverse complement strand
TGGCCTTTTTTCTTGAAACTCTGCTAATAGCTCAAGATACTCAACCATATAGGATGGTGAATCAATGAGCTAGAATCATAGTAACCACATCTATGAGCAAGAATATGATTATTTCCATATTTATTACATTTATCTTCCTCTGTCTTCTCTTCAAAGAGCACAATATAGTGTATATGGTGGTTCTTCCCTCTTTCACACTCAAAACAGTCTTTAAATTGATAAATTAGAGAAGGAAAGTGATTGGTCTAAGCTCACCAGTAAGCTTTATAGTGGAATCCAGGTTTTCCCTGTCAGTGATTGCCCCTTCATTTGATATTGTAACTATTGCCTCAGTGGAGAATAGGGTCACTTTGCTCAACCCCTCTGACCAATTAGATCATCTTACTCCCAGAAAGCAACTCTTTTAAAGTGGCAGGCATACTTTGAAGCATTCTTTTTCCCTTTGCAAAGCTAAACTTGCAGGTGCCCAACTATAGTTCCCAAAGAGGTACCTCTTGTCAATTTTAGTCACTCTACAGCTTTGCTCTTCGAAGAAGGCATGGCTGGTCAGAGCAGAACTGTATTCTAGCTGTGTTTCTTACAAGCATGGCTCTTACCCTAAAAGCAGGAGGCAGACGGGTTTGGAGGAGGGTTGGGGTTGAGGAAACGGAAATCACAAGTCAGATGGGCCAACCTGGTAGATCAGTTGGGCTTGTGGACCAAAGACCTCTCGTTCCCATACAATGCCAAATGTTATTACAAACACATGATGGATTCAGGAATTATGATAAATCATAAGAAACACATCAGGACAGCTAACCTCAATTTTTGGCTGGACTCCAACAATTGCTGAATGACCAATGGCAAGGGATGGTAGGAACTACAGCCCAAAACATTTGAAAGGCACTCAGTATTACTTAGCAATATTGTTTTGTGTGGTATAATGTATTCATTATTTTAAAAGAAGATACAGCAGGGCTAGCCAAAGCAATTATTTTTACTTTATTTTTACAAAAATTGGAACCGAATTGGTTGTGCTCAGTATCTTACCAGCTCAGCATTATTTAAAAAAAAAAAAAAATCCCCGTTTGGTTTAAATTTTTTAACATGATCTGTAGCACATCACCAATTTGTAACAGTCACTTTTGCATATATTCAGGTAATTTCTTTATAAAAGGAAGTGAGATATAAGAATTGAAATATACAAATCAGTTTTTCTATGATCCATATTAGTTTCACAGGTTCTCAGTAATAAGTCAATTTTCTTCATTTTCTATCTTCTTTTGTAATTTTAAAAATGCACTAAAGTTCAAATTAATTATTTACTTTAGCCCATGTTTCTCTTATATTTAGGTAATTTATATTTGTATAGCTATATCTCCATTATATAATATTATGCATATGTATTGTATGGTGCGTATTATATTTTATAAATAACTCTTTTGTGCACAACCTTTTATATGATCCTTCTGTACACAATTTTACATGACCCCTTTGTATATCTCTTGTGCATATCTGTATAAAACTCTCTAACATTCTTAGTTAGGATGATGGATTTTGTTCCCTGGCTTGGCCCAAGCCTTGTATTCTGATATCCAAGATTAATGGCTCAAGATTTCCTTTTACACGTAACTGGGTATATTTGGGTGTTGTTATTTTTATGTGTATGTGTACATCTGTATGTTCACATGAAGAAATATGAAACAACACCCCAAAATAAGAGTCCATGTTCTGAAATATTTAGCTATAAACAATCCTCCTTGTAGCATATTGCTAGGCTTATCATTTGCCAGTCGTCAAAAAGGCAAAGGCATCACCAGAGAAGAGAACAAAAGAGAACACAGAATTGTGTGAAATTTCCATATTTTTATTTATATGTGCAGATGTACATTTAGGAATATTTGCTGTAACTGATATAAAGCAATACTTCTCCTTATAGTGGAAAGCTTGTGACCAAGGAAGGTGTGGGCCTGACTGGCCTGCTGTCCAAATGCAAAACTGGTGATGGGCAAGTTCAGGACTGCTCCTCTACCTTCTTATACTCATTTGAGGTAGGCAGAAAATGGACAACCTTTCCAGTTTAAAAAAAAAAGGGGGGGGATGTCACCAGATGCCCTACCTGCGTTAGAGACTCAAGCAGTTGTTGTTGTGACCACGTTGAACCCCAAATCTGAAATAAAATCAGAAAACAATGCATTAATTGTGAAATCATGATTTAAACGAGTACAACAAGGAGATGATAGATGATAGAGAGGTAGAAAGACAGACAGACAGACAAGCCAAATATTATACAAAACATTTTAAACCCTGTATATTTAGTTTCTGGGCAACCTCAAACAGATCAGCGAAGGAAATAGAGCAAGTGGAATTTGAATATGTGCTGATTTCTGTGTGCACAGATGGATGTAGTTATTTACATTCTTGTGCATTTGGGGTTATCTATTGTATTGGTTTTTAGAGAAAGGTGGCTTTTTATGGTACATCTCTCGATGTTCTTTCTGCTGAGAGGAGAATAAATACGGAGTAAAACCATTAGTGCTCTGTAGGACAACAGAAGACCAAGTTGGCTACAAGGCTTTCTTCAGTAACATTGGAAACGGTTAGCTCTGACCTCCCAGATTCAGTCTAACCCCGTTGTGAAATTTGAATCACGGGACAAAAATTTGCCTACAGATAACACTTATTATAGATTTAATTTTGCTTCTCAGCCCTGTTAATTTGTCTTCAGAGTTACTTTCTCTATGACCTCCATCTCCTGCTCATTGATTATCTTGTTTTAAACCTGGTTGGACCAGTTTGCCATACAATAACAAGGACCTAATAGGTTTCTAAAAGAAATGGCACAGTAGTTATTCCGAAATTGTTGAAGACACTAAATAAATGAAAATTACTGTATTTGAATGATCAAGCCAGCATCCACAATAGAAGAATAATTTATCAATGTTGAAAGAATAGCCAATTTACTTTGACAATTTATGCTAAGTAATCTGGGTGCGTAGGATAGTTGGTAATTACTATGTATGAAATTTAGGGGGAAAAAATAATCTCGCCAAAGGATTCCCTCCCCCCTCTATGTGGAGAAGGAAAGGGAGGGAGAGTGAGTCTTGTCTTTGAAGCTGAGTTTGTTCTTTCAAATTTCTGTTTGACGATGACTGAAAGTTGCATTTCCATAGATTAGACAGGCAGCTTTACCTTTCCTCGGTGTTTAGGAATTTTATGTGGGAGATACCTTTGGGACTCACCTCATGCTGTAAAGTATGTTGTGATCACATTTACTGAGTTCTCTGTTCACAAACGCCCCTCCAGGCAGTTCAGTGCTGTTGTCCTGAGGGATGGAAGCTCAAAGGAGAGGCTTCAGATGTAAAAGGTATTTTTAGCTCGGGGAAGAAATATGAATCAACTGGAGAAGCTATAGCCATAGCTCCACCCTAGGTGGGCCTACATTCATTTACTTCAGTCAGCTGAAGCTTCATTCTCTGCTGATGGTGGCTTTCTCTCGCCTTCTGTCTTTGTGTAAATCAAATACGTTACTGATGTATTACACTACTTCTTTTAAAAAAGCAATGCTTTGCAAAATGTAAAGTCCTGTTAGGCTTCAGGTTACTCTCTAGATATTTGGATAATGTTTGCTTTATTTTTAAACCTATATCATTCTTTTTTAAAGCTTTCCACCTCAACCAATATGAGTCATAGGATTTATCTGCTTGGTGTGCATGTACACTTTCATGGTGCTTAAAATCTGTTTGCATGCTTTCACATTTCTCAATTTCTGCCACAGCTTAGACTAACACTGTAGTTCATTTGGTGGTGCACAGAATACTCTCTCTTGTGGCCCCAGTTTTCAAGCATCACAATAGGATGGGCAACTTGTGGCCTCAGGTCTGCATGCGACATCTATGTCACTTTGTTTGCATCTTTTAGAGCCTCCATAGAAATAATTGCTGGAAACTGAAAGCAGAGTTTCCTACCATTCTGACAACATCTGTGTTACTCACATTGTTTTGCAGCCCATTCATGAGGTAGGCTATATCCTTAATCTGATTTGATATATGGGAACTGAGTGACTGCCATACAAGGCTCCCAGAATTAGTGACTTTGCTATAGACAGATCATTACTTGTTGACCATTGTTCTGTGACAGCAAATTCCCCCTTGCAGGGACAGGCACCAGATTAAGTTGGTCTGTCCCCAGAGGTTAATGGATCCAATTGGATTTGACACAGCTCTGGGGAATGTTTTTCTGAACCTCACTTAGTGGCCTTGTTGAGATATGGAATAACAGGGTTTTCCAGGCACTTGAATCTAAGCACTCACTATCCTGGGTCATAGCTTGTTATGCCTCAAGTATATGGAGCAGTTACAGATGATGAAACATGAGGGCAGATAGCTTGAGCAATATTGGTCCTTATCTGAATCTGATCAGATGTACTATGGATATTGTTACAAAGCAGATTCTATGACAGTTAGGGAGAAAAGGGAATGACAGGTTTCCTCACCAATTGTGTCCATGGAGTCCTGGACAGCTTCAGTGAAACTCTCCAAGACTGTTGGACAAAAGACACAGTTCTTAGTGGTCCCAGCAGTACTCTAGTACCATCTGAGCTCCATTGTAAGCAGTTTGCACAATTCTTCAAAGACAACATTGCTTGGATCTATTCCATTAATACCCTACCTAAAGTGTCCAGTGCATTAGTGTATCTAATAGCATCTATCCAAGGCAGTTCATTGCCTGAATCTCTCTGAGCCTTTTGACAGCATGATATACTTTTTAAATGCTTGAGAAAAGTGAGAGCTGGAAGCATGGCATGAGAAGGTGACACTAGGAGAATTTGAGAATTGTCCTACCCAACCCCCCCTCTCCTAGTTCAGTCTTGTGTCCCATATTATTTAATGTCTTTATGATTTGAAGGGAAGAATCAAAGGTGGGTTTAGAGTCAGTTATTCAATGACAATAGCCAGTTATATTTTCTGCAAGCTCAAGCTTGAGTGTTTTAAGAAGGTCTGCATGTCTCCAGGCTGTAAGGGACTAGAAGCAGGAGAACAAGCTGAAACTGTATGATGGAGATGTTGCTTATTTATGGTAGGGCTATACTCCCTTTGAGGGAACAAGTTTAAACCCTGCATCTCGCAGTGATGTTGGACTACCACATAATATCTGTGGCAAGAAAGGCTTTTTATTTGCTTTCACTGATAAACCAGGTGTGCTCCTTCTTGAAGGAGTGAGATCTGGCAATGATGACATATATAATGATAATCTCAAGGTTCAATGATTGTAATGCAATCATTGTGCAGCAAACTTTGAAGGTGGCTAGAAATTGCAGCTGACCAAGAAAGCAACCATAAGGCGGTGAGTGACATTTCTCAGCGCAGATCCACATTACAGTATCTTCAGGACTGGCTGCTCCCATAGAGCTACCGATTCTACTTTTATCTATGGTGGGGGCTTTATTGTGGAACAAGCCACTATTTGGGTTGATACAGGACCCCTCCTTGTGGCAGGTTAAGAGGAAGCTTAAAATCTGTCTCCAACCAGACTTTTTAAAAGTTTTTATGCTGTCATTTGTATATTTTTCATGTGTGTCACTGTCAACTTCCCTCTGTCTTGCACCTTCACTCTCTCTCACTTAAGCCCTTCAGGCCATTTCAGAGTAGGCAGCATATGAATTTGCAGACTTTACAAATACACATTTATTCCATTCAGTTTTATTTTCGAGCAAGGAAATGCATCCGAATGCATCCGAAAGCATGACATCACTACTGGTCCTATTCCTAACATCTCCAGCTTTACTTTCCCTGATCCTGATCTTGACCTTGAGTAGTTGGGTTTGAAAAGGCTTCTACTCCCATTTGATTAAGATGTTATCTAGCTGTTTTGGTTTGGTTCTTCTGAACCAGTTGTCCAAGGAAGAGGCCCACCAAGGTCAGGCTTATCCCCAGCGACAGATCCAGACTGCTCACCTCTGCCCTTTGCTGCCTGTGCCTTCACTGGCTGCCTTCTCTACAGCCAAGGCTGCTGTTGGTACATATGCTGCTGCAACTCCAGGATAAAGTTGGTTCGGTTCCACACCAGGCAAGATCCAGGATGAGAGTCCAGTGGGCCAACCAACCTGGAGGATGGGGAGGAAAACAGCTGTCAGGGGAGAATCAGTGTCTTATCAGACCCAGTTATTGCCTAATTTAGATAACATCCTTGCTTCAACTTGGGACTCTGATGAAACAGTGGAGAGTTAGAATCACATTCAAGCCTATGTGAGTGGAACTTTTTTTCTGAATGTGCTTCTCCACTTAGAGCAATTAGATCTAGCATGCTTTATCCTATGCAACTGACTATGTATGATGTTTTTGGTTTAAATAGTAGAACAACATTATGATCGGATAGGATCAACCAACAGACAATTACTTGATGGGCTTTGCTTATTAGTGTCTGTATCGGCTGATAGCCAGAATCAGTCATCATAAGCACAGCGTTTGCATGCTGTGTTCAATAAGGTTTTAGATAGCCTTGAAACTGAGATTTGGATTTGGGATGAGCAAATCATCAGATTCCAGATGTGGAGCTCAACGGCATCTCTCTCTCGCCGTGCCTAGGAGAATATTTCTCAGTTACACATAAAAACTGGAATCTCACAGCAAATCATGGTGCACTCTTTTATACTTTACATTTTTTAAGAGCCTCCAGGTTTTAAACGAATAGATAATAGGAGCTGCACTTTGGGATTCATAGTATGCAACACTGTAGAAAATTGTGGAAAAGAAGCCCTTGAACAACCCATAACCTAGAAATCATTTTCAGACCATTTGATGGATCTTATGAATAACAATTACATTCCCAGAAATCAAAGATCATTTTCTGAATGGCTTATGAGTAGGAAGGGGCTAATTTCTTTACAATGAATAGCTCAACCGGCTCTACAGTTCAGACTGAACAGACTTTTTTTCTGCTTGACTTTGGAGATTTAAAGCATGAAATAGGATCTCCATGTTAAATGCTGATTAGTGGTGCATGTGCTGCTACGCAGCAAAACATGTCCCCCTCCTGAATGAAGGCGTGTGGAGTGCAATTTTCCATTTGGATAAATTTGTCAGATTAGAGCACCAGGATTTAACTGTGAAACTTCTATTAATGTCAAATGGAGTCAAGCAGTCAAAAAGGTACCCCTTGGAGATACAGTACGTTAACTTAGGGGACTGCTTTGTAAAGACTTGCCTTTACATTATCTTGCGAAGCTGGCTGGGTAGCTTCATCTAGAATGAATGTGACTGTTATGGGTAATGTTGTGGCTTAATCACATGGAACTTTCTATTCTGTTCATGATCTAGAAACATTTCTGTTCCTAGTATTTCACAGGTGTGTAAAACTCCAACTACTAGTTAGACCAATCCCATAAAAAATTACAACAGAAGAACCTCCCTAGGAGGTTCTAGAAAATTAGGTAATGGTGGGTTGTTTGTGCTGAGCTGAAATGTCCCCTGATCCCATTTTGTGGCTATCATTCACAGGCTAAGGAGTGGAGGTGGCCGTTATTGCTATTTTTTGGGAGGATGGTGTTAGTTTTCAGAAACTGAGGTTTTTTTTCTTGATGGGGCCAGAGAACAATTGTCAGTTTTGATAATGAATAATTTGCATCATAATTTACATGATTATAATCATTCTTTTTACTAAGAATGTTTATTATAATAGTAAAATCTATTACAAACTAAACTTTAAAAAAAGAGAATAGAAAGGAGTAAAAAGTGCAAGAAAAAAGAAAAAGAGAAAGAAGAAAGAGAAAAGTAAGTATATAATAATGAAAGAGAAAATAAATATATAAGGGAGTGATTTCCAACCTTCATCATAACAAGCATAAACAAATTTAGTGACTCCTCACCCCCTCTAATGTTACAAACATTTATCTCTTCATCCCATATCCCATCTCCTATCCATAAACAAATCCATAAAACATCTTTTCAGTTGTGGTATCAGCAGAAAGTCCATAAAAGGTTGCCAGAAGTAACAGCATATCTTATTTTATCGTTGATCAAATAAACCAACTTTATATTCCTTCCTTTTACTCATAACAGTCTTAATCTTTCATTCATTCAAATATTGTTCTAGGATTTGATTTCTCTTCATTTCTTCTTTTCCCCATCACACAGAGTTCTTGTTAAAGCCTTGTTTGTAAATTCAATAGGAAAAATTATCCAGGCCACACGTAGATCCAGTGAAAAATTATCCAGGCCACAGGTAGATCCAGTGAAATATCTTTTTCTAAGTTGTTGTCTTGGCCTGTCAGTTGTAAATCCATGTTTGATACCATCTCTATATTGTCAGATAAAATTTGTTCGACATCTGACATTTCTTCAATAACACTTCTTGGACATAGTCTATCCATAGAAGCAGACATCATTACTGACATTGTTAATATTGTGGCTACTATTTTTTGATTCCATTCTTCAGAAGTCTCCTTCAATATTTTATTGTTATAACATTTTGCAACATTTTACAGGCTTGTAAATCTTTCCTCTACCTAAAAACTTTAGTCCCCTGTAGTATCCAGTTTTTGAAATCATGGAATTGCTTATCTTTGTTATGTCTTATAAAAATCAAAACAGAATCTATTTCCCATGAGAAGCTGTTTGTTTTTTATAATTAATTCCACAATCTTATTGTAAAAGTTTCAATATTCCAATTTTATCTGGACCCTTAATCCATTTATAACTTTCTAAGATCAAAATATTATTTAGCTTTTTGCTGTTTCTTTCAGATTCTTTAAATTCTTAAGCTTATAACTAAAATTTTCTTTCATTCAGGATTGAAGGCAGACTCACCCAGTGTTTTCAAACTTGTTGTTCCAAAGGTTTCCAATAACTTAAAAGTAGTTAATGAACAATTTCTGAAAGTGATTAGAAAATGAGGTTTGTGAGCTTAGTATCCTTCAAAAGTCTCTGCCACAGTTGGGAGAAAGATGGCTAATCTCGTCATCTCCCAGTGGTCAAACCCACAGAAAACCACTGTCCTGCAGTGCCCTCACAAGGAGCAGCTGTCCAGAGCACATGTGGGTGATCTTCTGTCCTCTCCTTATCTGGAGAAGTTCCAAGGAACTGGTCTACTCACTGGTTCCCTGGTCTTTGTCACAGTTGTTGGCTTCGCTTTTGCAGAGCCATCTTCAGTTCGCATACCTCCCCCAGTAGTCAGCAGTTTGCATCATTTACATGATGACATCATGGCAGACATGATATTACTTGCCTCTCTTCCTCCCCTGGACTCAAGTGATTGTAGAAGCTAATAGCAATCCCCATTGGAAATCTTCATTTTTTAATGGCAAATATTCCTCCCACCTCCAAAAGCTCCAGAATGATATTGCCTGGGATAAGAATCCCACTTCATTCTCCCCTCCTCAAAGACATTCAGCTGAAGGGTTTTTAATGAACAGGAAATCATCTAGAGATTATCACAATTTACCTCCTATTTTGCCCTGGTTTTAGGGTTCTCAGTACTGAGTTACAACTTTCTCCATTTTACTTTTATAATTATTATTGATCAGCAAGATAAAGTAGGGCGAAAAAGGCCATTCTTCCTATTTCTGTTCTGGATTATTTTCTGCATGCTTGGTTATGTCTTTAACTCTGATTTAAGAAGAGGCTTCAAAGAGAGGTATGCTTAAACAGAAGGAAAGATCAACATTGGAATCCTAATAGGGGTGTTGACTATATTTAAGGATGCCCTCCTGTAACACATTCTTGAAATTCACTCCCCCAGGACTGAAGAGGCTTACATATGAGTAGACCAGTAGAGGATTGCATTGTTAGCTTTTTCAGGATTTCTCTGCCCCATATTGGTATTTGAGTTGCCTAGAATGTTTTCTTCCTTAGCACTCCTTTTTTGTAGAGCTATTGGCCTTATTGAGCCAATAAAGCTGAATAACTATGGTATAGGTTTTGCAGAATGAGAGCACACAGGACATACTGATTAATTATTAGTGTTGCATTAATGATTTCTTTTATTATGTTCTTGTAAGAATGACATCCAAAACAATTCTGAGTGCTCCTGTAATGCTTCAGATCCACTTAAGCCATTTTCAGTACTCAAGTGGGCTTTAGCTATACTATGCTCTATGTGGGTTCTTGGCATTGGAGTGGATATTGCGGTAGAACAGTATTGTGATAGAAAGTAGTGTGAGGGAAACAGCACAACATGGGAGATTAAGGCATGCATAGCAATGCTTTTATTGTCCATGATTCAATGATGTCTAACAGATTCTCTCCATTGCTTATTATTCCAAAGGTCTATAGATAAATGTATAGCACTGTGAATAATTTATTTCTTTAGATGCAGAAGTCGAATTCAGAGATGCATATCTGTCAGCTATTTATTAGTAGGTTTGGGGAAATTATGAGAAGTAGAACAAAGAGTTTCCTTTCCCCCACAATATGAGTTACCTCAGTATGGGTTACCTCATATTAGAACGGGATTATTCAAAACAGATTCTAAGAGCAGACGATTCCAGCAAAGATTGAATGGATAGTTAACTGTGTCTTGATAACTCCCTCTATCCTCTGTATAGCCATGTTGCAAGTCTTGTGATGATGTACATAATATCAGCCATTTGAAATTTCTTTTTGTCTTAGCTTACTATTATTCCCTGTGTTTCCTAGTTCAATTCCCCTAGCTTATCTGTAATTTCAGCAAAGTGGTGCTGAATGTCCAAAATTTGTTAAGCCAAATCTGATCAGTTATGAACAGAAACTGGTAGTTAGCACAGCCTTCCCCAACCTGGTACTCTCTAGGTGTATTAAGAATTCTGGGAATTGTAGTCTTTAGAGGGCACCAGATTAGGGAAGTCTGGGTTTGGAGGCAGTTTACTGAATGATCAATCAATTTGTAGAAGATAGAGTTTGGACTTGTGTTCTCCATAGCTGTGGGCATTTGGGAGTGGAAAGGAGCACAAGAGAGTTGAAAGTCTAGTTGAAGTTAATTAAAAACTGAGAAGATACTTGGCAGAGAGGTGTGGAGCTGTTCTGGGGAAATCTGATTGAGGACTAAGTCATCAAAACTTTCTTCTAATAGTTTTGAGGGATACTGTGAATCAGGATGAAAAAACCCTTGATCCTCTAAAAGTTCTAGTTAGCTCCCAAACTCTCTCATCACTGGCCAGTGGGCTGAGCATTCTAGGAGTTGTACTTCAGCATCATCTGAAGGACCATAGGTTTTCCACCCCTCTTATAAATAAAAGAAATATTTAAAAGATATAATAAACCACTAATGATTTTTTACCCAAAGGAAGCTAAACTCTGTAATGGTAGAGCTATCCTTGCTCCTCCAAAGCTGAGGAGAAAATTTAATTATATTTTCTGGGGCTAATGGTGTCAAATTGGTTAAGTAAAATGGAATAATATATAATTTGTTTGTTGCCCTGAGGTGGCAAAGTATTACCTAAAAATTAATGTAATGCTGCATTCTTGTGTTTTGCATAAATAAAAATAAATCATATATATATATTGTTGGATTCTATGCTGCCAGATAGCATGAGTGCAGCCCTTCCAAGCACATAGCACTTCTTGTACAGAGAAGGGCTGGTCTGGACAAATAAAACTAAAAACGAAACAGGAAGAATTGAGCTGGAAACAATAAATATGGACTGGGTTAAGTTGAATGGAACAGAATCCAGAAGGATTAAAATGGATCAAAAGAGTAAAACTGAAAGAGCTTAAAAATCTACCATTGATTTGTGGGATTCAGTGTCACAAGATGTGATTGAGACAATTGCTTAGCTGGATTTTGCATGGATTTACACAATTTAATGAAAAGCACAGCAAGATAATAGAGACCTAAGGCTGTAATTTTAGAAGGAATCTGTCAGGTTTGTGTAAGAAACTATTTTGCCAATAAATGAATACTTAGCTAGGTGTAATTACAGCAGTGCCAATCAGTTATATTACCCTGTTACTTTGAATACCAACCACAGACACTGAGCCTCTTTAATAGCTCAGATAGACATTTCTAAGCCACAAACATTAGAAATGAACAGCACATCACACTGGATAAGCCTTGAGATGAAGATATCTGCAAACCTGGCTGTAGACACATCTACATATGTGGCATGGGCCTACTAATAACATTTATGCTTAATTTGGGATGGATCACATCCTTGCACAGAAAAAGCTATTCTCTGCCACTAAGAAAAGAAAAAAGAAAAAAGAATTGGAGGCCCTCCTGTTTACAGAAATGTCCGTGATGTACAAACAATAGTCAATACAGAA
Source organism: Python bivittatus (assembly GCF_059951505.1). Classification (NCBI taxonomy): domain Eukaryota; kingdom Metazoa; phylum Chordata; class Lepidosauria; order Squamata; family Pythonidae; genus Python; species Python bivittatus. Next base: position 103,622,782 of record NW_028277075.1, on the reverse strand, counting down.
TGATATTTCCTGGATTTTACACCAACCAAGGTCTCTCTCTATATGTACACATACAGACATACATAGATGACCTTGACAGAGATATGCCAGGTCCGTTACCAAAGCGACAAGTGAAAACACATAGCTTAAGTCCAAAGCAAGCAGAAAGGATTGATGTCAGCCCCACCAGGTGGACCAAACTAGGAATCTAGACTGTTTTTATTGAGAGTGGCTGTAATAACAGAACTTGCAAGTCTAATTGTGTTGTACCTCCTCCCCTTCTTATAACCAGGTGAATTAAGGAGGTGCCTGTGAGCTGCTTCAGCACACTTGCTGCCTGTTCTGGATTTAAGCTATGTTTTTTCCCTTGTCGCTCTGATAATGGATCTGACCTGTCTCTGTCAAGGTCGTCTTCCTTACTCTTTACACATATATACATGCATGCATATTAATACTCATGCTTACTATAGACTCAAGTCTCATGGATTTTAATGAGCATGAGTAAGTCTTGACCTAATGTCTAATCTCCACATAAAAAATTGTATTTTATATGAAAAGAACAGAAAATTATGCCCACCTTAATTTTTTAGCATAATGAACTTTTTTATTTTTTTTGAAATACTGACTGAAACTAAAGACGAAGAGAATAGCTTACTGTTACAATTTTTAAGCAAACAATGCATGTTAGTCTGTATCATATGCGTCTTCTGGATTAGGTCACATGTCACTTCTGGTTCCTTTTTGATGTGTTAATTAGGGATCGTAACTGTAGTAAACTTATATATCTCTTTTCTAATTTTCATGAATGGGAATTGGATTCTTAGGTCTCAGTGCAACTGAGGTCTTATTACAATAAATGAGTATAGCGACAGTGGCCCTTGTCAATGTTTAGGGTACTCATTTCCTTGAGAGATTCAAGGAAAGACTCTGCTGGATCAGACTCCCATCTTCCTAGTCCTGTTTTCTGTTTTCACAGTGAACAAGATGCCTATGGGAAGATTACAAGGACAGTGTAAGCATAATAGCACCCTCTGCTCATTTTCCTCTGCAATTGGCATTCCAATGTATAGCCAACAGCTATTTATATCCTTATTCACCATGAATTTGTCTAATCCACTTGTAAAGTTGTCAAAGTCAGCAACCATCACATATTATGCAAAAGCGAACTCCACACTTTAACTAATGCACTTATGTGTAGAAGCACTTCCATTTGTTTCTTTGAAATCTCCCTTCATTGATTTTCATTACTGTACCTGCATAGTGTATACAGTTGCTGGACTTATTTAACTGGGAAGCAGCCACTGGTTTAGATAAGGAAAGATGGTAAGCTAAATAAAAAGGCAATGATTATCCACTGACCTCAGTTTGAAATACACACTATAAGACATTCAAACTGATCGGATTTAGCTAATCTCTTTTTGTCAGTATATCTAAGAAAGCCATCCTAAATTCTTTAATGCAATAAATATTTTGCCCTAGTCTGGCAAGGGATTACACATAATTGGTCAACTTGGATATGGTAATCATTGGGAAGTATATCCCTTCTGTATTATAATGCTCCTCTCCTTTCTATTGACCGGGTTGGTTATTCACAACTTGATGTGAATGGACATATCATCATCTGTGGCAACCTTGTGATCAGTTGCCCAAGAGAGTTCACTTTCTGCAAAATCATCAATTTATTATAACAAATAAAAGATTTTTTTTTAATTTAAAAAGTCCAGCTTTTGGAAAAGCCATTGTATAGCTATACAATCAAGGCAGTCAAGCCGTGATATTGTAGTCTTATTAGTTTTGTCTTTCATGTCCATATGTAACACTCTAAACACAGAACAAGGGTTTTTCTGTCTCAATTCCTTCAAGAACATATTTACTGTCTAGGGCCATGCAAAGACAAGACGAGGGAATGGATCCCAAACGCATGATTTAGGTTTGCCTATTACAATTCTCACATTGTGCTGTCAAAGTTTGGCTGATAATGAAAAGAATGAAACATTAATGAATGTGTGCTGAATGTGCAAGCATTTTACCAGAGCTGTCTCTAAAACTAAGTCTTGCATGCTTGGCCTACATTCGGAGGCTCTTGCCAGCTTCTTGGCACCTTCCTAGTAGACGGAATGAAAAGCAGTGAGTTATTCAGTGTTGTCCACTGACAATGATTCAAGGGAAGGAAGCAACTGCTCTGTTGCCCTGCTTCTCTCCTTTCTCAAGACCACAAGCACACTCGGCGGGGGGGGGGGGGGGCGCTACAGTAAGCGATGCCAATTACCCATCATTAAGGCACCCAACTCATCACAAGACAGGGTAAAATATGTGGCCATATGAAATAAACATAATAGATAGAATAATAGTTACAATAAAGTAAATGCATTCTACGATAATCTAAAAGCAAAAAGTCTGGAATCAAATAAAAAATGCTGGGTTGAATAGAATATATTCATTCAGTTTGGACATTGTCTTAGTGCAACATCAGCCAGCAGACAATATGGTGCTCCTAAATATTTCAGGCTCCGGATTTATTATTTGTTTATTTAACACTATTCATTAACCACCTCAATCCTGATGGGCTTTGGGCAGTAAACAAAGACAAAGGCAATAAAAACAATGGGCACAAAATATAACTTTTCTTTAGATTGGCACCCACAATCAACTAGAGCCAAAGACAGGTTCTAATGATACAGTTTTTAATCTTATTGCAAAATGTAAGAAGGGATGAAGCTATATACACTTCTGGGGCAAGAGTGTTCCAGAGTATAAAGGCTACCACAGAAAAAGTTCCCACCGAGTCTACCTCTTGTGCTCCTCAGGGTACGTGTCGGAATCTCAACAGACCCTCACTAGATGTTCAGACTGGACAGGCTGATTCCACTCTGGCAAGGCATTGACTGATATATTGTGTTAGCTAACTTAATGATCATTTGGGGAAAAGGATTCCATTGATGATACTATATATTACCTTAGTGACATCAAAAGATGGCAGACCCGTACATTTGTGTCTCTGCCTGCTCATTCTGTTGGAAGGATTTATGCCCTAAAGTCCTCATGGCACCACTGACAGCATTTCAAAATTTTGAATGATGTAAAAATTGACTTGGTTCACGGAGATGAGACTTGGCATTATGGAATCAAATTCTCTGGGTTTTGTGTTCAGCACAGCATGCACTGGAATGAGCTCTAGTTCTGAAAAACAGCTTAATCCAACCAATGTATTACTAAGCTTTTCTATTAGCAAAATATACAAGGTCTTTGAATTCCTTTTTGTTTTGAAAGTTGGATTCAACCAGACTGAGCTTATAGCAAAGAAGCAAAGTGATGACAAAAGGAAGTTCACTGCTTCTGTTAACCGGGCAATCACTTCTGAAAGTGAAGTGGGGAAGACCTATGTGAAATCAGTGTACATTTTATGAAACTCAGATTATTATTTTTTAAAAAGCAGTTGTTCGTCAAGGTTTTGAAACACATTGAATTTATTTCCATCAATGGTTATTGGCCATTATAGTTAAATGGACATTGGCATTTGTAGGAGGGGGTACAGAGAGGCAATGGTGACATGTGTGCCACATGTGTGTCATGGCATTCTAACATAAGTGAAGGAATTTTCATACTTCCATCAGATGTCATGTTATAAATACTCAATTGCAGTTATATCACAAGGTATCTGCTGTCATTTTGACATCATATGTAAAAGGAAGTTCCTATATCTAATTAGAGCTGTGTCCTTTCTGACGATCCAAAGAAATTAACTAATAATTCTTGGAGACAAAGTATTAGATGGAAAGGTTCATATGCCTAAGGTCTTGCCTATTATTTGCTTAGCCTGTATTCAACACTGAATTGCTAAAAGAAGGATTGTAGAACACAAAACTAGTAACATGTGCCATCTGTTCCGCACGTTTTGCTTCTTAATCCTATAGTTGTGGTGACCTATCCTCAGCTTTGCATAAGCTCAGAGGCAGTTGTCATATTATTGCTTCATTTATTTATCAAACTTATCCCTGCCCATCTCCCCCAATGGGGGACTCTTCATATATCTTAGGACTCAATTGTAGTATCATCTGTGCTATAGATGTGTCCTGGAATGTAACGAAGAGAACTGAGTGGATGAGTTGGGAGGAATCATTCTTTCTCAGGTTCATCCACCTGCATATGTTGTGCGGAATCAACATAGACTGGAGTGTTTCCCTCTGATATTGACTAACCAACTGCCTATCAGTTTCCCTACCTGAGGTAGTTGGGTTGCTGTTGAAAAACTCCAGGCTTAGTTATATGGTGGTTCACTTCCTATCTGCAAGGTCATGTTGAAAAGGATGCACTCCCATGGTGCTAGGTTATGAATTTGGGTAGAGAGCCATTTTGACTATGGAATATGCTTTCCTCTGGAGATGTAACTTGAACCTAATTTGTAGCCTTTCAGGCACCACCTTAAGATATTGTCATTTAAAACAGATAGATAGATGATAGAATAGATTACAATGTTTTGTTCTATTTTACATTATTGTATTTTTTATCATTTTGACTTTGAATTACTTATGAACTTGGATAAATTACCAGCCATACTGAAATCTTAAACTGATGAGGAGCAATATACAATTGTTGATAATAAACAGACCAGTGGAGTATATCCATATCCTCTGAGATTCCTGACAAGACAGTATAAAAAAATAATCTTCCAAATATATTTAGAGTATATAGATGACACTTTCTTCTCCTATCCCATCCTGCCGTGTTATATAATGCTAAAATGGAGCTGGTTGCTGTGCTCAAGGAGATCATTTTCCTCTCTCTTTTTCTGTCTATTTGATTTCATTTGGTCTCCTGCTTCCCAGTTGAGATATCCCAGTCAAATGAGCAAAATGAACTTAAGACAAAGAGCCTTCTAATTGTACTGGACTTCAAATCCCGTATCTCCCAAGCTCATGGCTAAAGGACATGAAGCTGGAAGCTTTATGCAAGTAAGTCCAACACAACTGAAGAGCATCAGGTTATGAAGGGTGCACCCAAAGTGATGGCTAAAGTAAGGACACATAATGATGTCACAGTGAGGGAAGACAATACAAACTGACTAGTTCCTAATAGTGATGTTGCTACTTTCTACCATTTCCTTTCTGGTCTATATCAAAAGTGTCATAAATATAGTTAATGGAGTTTCATTAACGCCTTTTAGGAAATTTGGAATATATATATACAGGTAGTCCTTGTTTAGCGGCTGCCTCATTTAGCAATCATTTGCAGTTACAACAGTGATGAAAAAGTAACTTTACAAGCAATCCTCACATTTATGACCTTCGCAGGACTGTAAATCAAAGGAAAGCTGAAATAAGATCATAAGCACAGTTGCAGTTTCAGTCAGCAACTGCTTTGCTTAGTGAGTGAGTTGCTGGTCCCAACTGTAGTCACTAAAGAAGGACTACTTGTAACAGCATTCATTCCAGATGTCAAACCCTTAGCAGCCACTTTCAACCAAAAAATAAAATTCTCAGTCTTCTTTAACAAGCTTTATTGAAGGAGAATAGGAAATTGGATTTCAGAAATCTTGCCAACTGAGTAACTTTACTTTAGCACAGAATTTATCTCTAAGTTTGTTAGGGTAGAGTTTTCTTAATCATCCTGCCAACCAACTGCTGATACTCGGGGGGGGGGGACAGCTAGCCATTTTCTTGATAAAAGTTGAATGTACAGATGTTCTACATTGGTAATACTCTTTCCCAGGCTTCGAGGTACCCATTATAATGGGTGCCCCAAGGATGGCACATGTAACAACTTTGCTATGGGAACAGCATTGGGTACCAGTCTGCTTCTGGGTCCAATTCAAGGTGTTGGTCACCACTTGTAAAGCCCTACATGACATGGGACCAGGCTACCTGAGAGACCATCTCATACCCATTATATTGACCCATCCCACCCAGTCAGGCAGGGAAGGTATGTTACGGACCCTGTCAATTGAAGAATGTCAACTAGTGGGGTCCAAGAAGAGGGCTTCTCTGCTGTTTCTCCAACCCTACGGAATACTCTCCCCCCAGAGGTGAGGTGGGGTCTTACTCTCCCGGCCTTCTGGAAAGGGGTGAAGACCTGGCTCTGCCAGCTCGCGTAGGGCTTGAGGAAGGATAGCCAATCCTGGAGGTGGTTGGCACCCTGCAGATGCTCCCATAGATTGATAACTTATTATATACCATCAATTCCTTGGAATATATTATGTATTTAGGAACACGGTTTTGATTGTATTTTAATTGGTTTTGATTCTTATTTTATTGTAAACTGCCCAGAGTCGCTCTCTGAGTGAGACGGGTGGTAACTAACTTTGAAATATAAATAAATAAATAGCCTATTTTAAATAAGATTTCATCTCGATTATCAACCATGCTTTGTGGGTAGAAAATTGTGTGACCCAGCCATACAAGTGAGTTCAGCAACATTTTATCTTCTAATGCAGATTGACTTGACTCCGCAGATTTTCAAAAATCTTTCTGAAAGTTTTATTTCACTTATCATGACAGAGGGACAGAAATCTATGCACAATATACATGGCTGCTTGGGAATCAGCTGCTTTGCTTTCTCTCAGTAGGAGTGGATGACCTTTTGTGATGGAAGGAGGACTTTTTAAAAAATGGGGCTTGCTCTGAAACAGTGATCTTGCCACAGAAGAGACACTGGAATTCCTCACCCCCATCTGAGAGGTTTTTAAGTTGAATTTTAAAATGTATATTATTTTATTTTAAGTTTTACCAAACTAGGTAAGTTAAACAGTAGCTTGATATAGGTAATCTGAAAAAAAAAGTTAATTAAATCTTGTTTCTTTATAAATCAGTTAAAGTACTTAGACCAGACCTTTTTAGTCTTGGATTCCAAGATGTTGTTCAAATGCAGGTTCCATCTTCCCAGCCAGCATGGTCAATAGCTGGGAATAATGGGAATTATAAATCAATAATATTGGAGGATCTGTTGCTTGCAAAGGCTGCCTGTCTCAGATGTTGTTAGAATGAGTGAGACCCACCCACCCTTCCTTCCTTCCTTCCTTCCTTCCTTCCTTCCTTCCTTCCTTCCTTCCTTCCTTCCTTCCTTCCTTCCTTCCTTCCTTCCTTCTTCTGATTTTCAGTCCGACTCCTCATTTATATTTCTGTAGCTAAAATAAATGCCCCAAACTGAATCTATCAGCACATTCTTAATTCAGAAACAAAGAAACACTAGTCCTTTGAATCACTAGCAACTTGCAAAATACAGAGATTGCCACTCAATTTTTTTTCAAGAACATAGCATTTGATGCCAAGATTATAATCAATTATTACGCTACAAAAATAAAAAGCCGAGCAATATTTGAACACAACTTACTACTTTTTACTCAAGGGTACCATTCCCTGCTCTTCTATGCGCTGCACTGAAGCTTTCCACTGTTATGTAAATCTGCCAGCAAATTGGGAAACGTCTTGGCAAGGATACTATTAAGCTATCAGCAAAGGAGCAGAAGAAGGATTGAGCCCACACAAACTCCCTCAGCTTAGGCTGGCTGCCATAGCATTGACAGGTCTGATTAAAGGGCTTACACCATCACAAAGGCTGCAGTCCTCATGATATTTTCACTGGACCAGTCCTTGGCCCCTTCAAAGTAAGAGTTTCAAGGCTTTCAAGCAATGTCTCCTGCGGGAGAACTCTTAAATGTGACAGGATGAGCAAAAGGAGTAGCGACCATGGAACCAGTTTAGCTAAAATAATGAAGAAATAATTGATTCTGTTTTGATAACTGTTGTAACCCCAGTGCTGGAGCTCACAGTGAGCTTAAATCATTCTGGTAAAACAAAGCTTGCAATTAACAAGCATCAATTTTCCCCAGCTGCCATTGAAGATATTATTGATGTTCTCCAAAATGTGTCTTGAAGAGAAAACAGAACTAGCAACCTGACATTCTTTCCACCCCATCTCAAAACTGCCATAATAAAAAAAATCACAACCCAACAAAAATGATCAAAATAAATTCACATAATTATCAAAACAAATTCACGTAATAGCCATTGTTGTTGTCCCCATCGTCATCATCTCTGAAATAACATTTTCTGCTATTCCACCCACCCCTTTCTTCTGTGTCTCAGTGTGAAACACCTTTTGGAGCTTCCCCGTTGCCTACTAAAGTTCGAATATCCATTTTTCAGCCTCAGTTTGGCAGCAAATTGTTATTTAAGAGCAGTAAACTCACTGGAATGTTTTAAGGAATTAGGGCCATTCAGATTTACACTGTGGTCCCGTGAACTTTGGCACACAGCTCAGAAATAGACAGAAGAAGGGAGGGAAAAGCACTGAAAAGTTATTTTTTCAGATTCTTCTGGTAATTATCATCTCTTTCACTACTAAGAGATACAATTTCTGTGATGAGATCTAAAAATAATTGTATCACTTGGGGATATAATTTGATTTTCTTGTTTTGATGCAGAATTATTTAATATATACATATTTATATAAATGCATATTAGGAATGTTGGATGACGTGAGAGCTCTAAGTGGGGTCTTGATGTTTACATACTGTCTCAGCTTCAGTCCCTGATCAACAAATAATGTCAGAAGGAGACTTAGAAGCATGTTCATTTGAACATGAGAAGAGCTTTCTTCATGAGTGCAGACTCTGATAAAGCAGATCTACAATCACAAGGGATGCTCAAGACCCATTTACATGAATGCACATGAAATTCATTCCAACTGGCAAGGTCAGAGAGATGAGGGGACAGGCCGATAGGTATTGAAATGCAAGGGGAAGGATTACCTCACAATGCCCTGTCTCCTGTGCTTTTATATATCCAGTCAAGCAAAGACGTCCCCAAGCTACCTGTGTGTTTATCAAAATGCATATCTCTAGGAACTAAGCAATTCCAAGAGTCCTACTTGTGAACATGGGAGTTTGCTTTAACTTTTCCATCCACACAGTTGCTGTTTTGACAATTAAGTGGCCACTTTTTATTCAATTAATAGGGAGGAAGTACTACTGTATTCAGTGGGATTTACAGACAGCACTTTTTATATATGTTTAGGGTTACATTATAATTGGCTTTTCGGTGACTGCAAGAATACAGTGAACTTATTAAGCACCTATGTGCAATTTCCATTGATTTGAGGGGAATGTCATTTCAGAGAGAGAGATAGACAGGCAGGCAAGCAGGCAGACAGACAGTCCAAAAACTATATAAGGCTGGCTTTATAGCCAGTTAGTTCGGTTAGTGTAGAGTCTTTTGCAGTGGGAAACAAAATGTAGATGTTTTGGGCTCCTGCTTTATGTAATGATCAGCTAATCCAAATGAAAACAATATATACAGGAATACTAATAAATGCAGGAAAAAATAGTCATCATATACAGGTAGTCCCCAGTTTAAATATGGGTTTCATTCCCAAGGTCTGTCCTTAAGTCAAATTTATATGTAAGTCGGAACAGTATTATTGTATAACACTGTATCAGTAGTATTGTGTAATGAACTCGAATCTTTGTGAATTTAACTCGAATTTTGCTACAATAGGCTCTGTTCTTAACTATGGATTGTCTATAACCCGGGTATTCTTAACCCGGGGACTAACTGTAGAGAGAGATTTCTTCTTTTTTTGCTTTGAAGGACAGTTGTTGTTGTTGTTCAGTCGTTAAGTCATGTCTGACTCTTCGTGACCCCATGAACCATATTGCGCCAGGCCTTCCTGTCCTTCACTGCCTCCCTGAGTTTGCTCAGTTTCATGCTCATTGCTTCAGTGATGCTATCTAACCATCTCATCCTCTGCCGTCCTCTTCTCCTTTTGCCTTCAATCTTTCCCAGCATCAGGGTCTTTTCCAAAGAGTCCTCTCTTCGCATTAGGTGACCAAACTATCTGAGCTTGAGCTTCATTATCGATCCTTCCAATGAGCAATCAGGGTTGATTTCCTTTAAGATTGACTGGTTTGACCTCCTAGCAGTCCAGGGGACTCTCAAGAGTCTTCTCCAGCACCACAGTTCAAAGGCATCAATTCTTCGGCGCTCAGCCTCCTTTATGGTCCAGCTCTCACAGCCATACATTACTACTGGGAAAACCATAGCTTTGACTATGCGGATCTTTGTCGGCAAGGTGACGTCTCTGCTTTTTAATATGCTATCTAGGTTTGCCATAGCTTTCCTCCCAAGGAGCAAGCGCCTTTTAATTTCATGGCCGCAGTCTCCGTCTGTGGTGATCTTGGAGCCCAAATAAATGAAGTCTGTTACTGATTCCATTTCTACCCCTTCTATTTGCCAGGAATTGATGGGTCCACATGCCATGATCTTAGTTTTTTTAGTGTTGAGTTTCAAGCCAGCTTTCGCACTCTCCTCTTTCACCCTCATCAAGAGGCTTTTTAGTTCTTCTTTACTTTCTGCCATTAGGGTGGTATCATCTACATATCTGAGGTTATTGATGTTTCTCCCTGCAGTCTTAATTCCGGCTTATGATTCTTCCAGCCTGGCATTTCTCATGATGTACTCTGCATATAGGTTAAATAAGCAGGGTGACAGTATACAGCCTTGTCGTACTCCTTTCCCTATTTTGAACCAATCGGTTGTTCCATGACCGGTTCTAACTGTTGCTTCTTGGCCCACATATAGATTTCTCAAGAGACAGGCAAGATGGTCTGGTACCCCCATCTCTTTAAGAATTTGCCACAGTTTGTTGTGATCCACACAATTGAAGGCTTTTGCATAGTCAATGAAGCAGAAGTAGATGTTTTTCTGGAACTCTCGTGCTTTCTCCATGATCCAGCGAATGTTGGCAATTTGATCTCTAGTTCCTCTGCCTCTTCGAAACCCAGCTTGTACATCCGGTAGTTCTCAGTTCACGTACTGCTGAAGCCTAGCTTGTAGGATTTTGAGCATAACCTTGCTAGCATGTGAAATGAGTGCAATTGTGTGATAGTTTGAGCATTCTTTGGCATTGCCCTTCTTTGGAATTGGAACGTAAACTGACCTTTTCCAATCCCGTGGCCACTGTTGCGTTTTCCAAACTTGCTGGCATATTGAGTGCAGCACTTTAACAGCATCATCTTTTAGTATTTTAAATAACTCAGCTGGAATACTGTCATCTCCACTAGCTTTGTTGTTAGTAATGCTTCCTAAGGCCCACTTGACTTCACTCTCTAGGATGTCTGGCTCAAGGTCAGTGACCACACCAGCATGGACATCAGGGACATTAAGATCTTTCTTGTATAGTTCTTCTGTGTATACCTGCCACCTCTTCTTAATCTCTTCTGCTTCTGTTAGGTCCCTGCCTTTTTTGTCCTTTATCATGCCCATCTTTGCACTAAATGTTCCTTTGATATCTCCAGTTTTCTTGAAGAGATCTCTAGTCTTCCCCATTCTATTGTTTTCCTCAATTTCTTTGCATTGTTCCTTTAAGAAGGCCTTCTTATCTCTCCTTGCTATTCTCTGGAAATCTGCATTCAGTTGCTTATATCTTTCCCTTTCACCCTTGCTTTTTGCATTCCTTTTTTCCACAGCTATTTGTAAAGCCTCATCAGACAGCCATTTTGCTTTCTTGCATTTCTTTTTCTTTGGGATGGTTTTAGTTGCTGCCTCCTGTACAATGTTATGGACTTCCATCCATAGTTCTTCAGGCACTCTGTCTACCAAATCTAACCCTCTAAATCTATTCATCACCTTCACTGTGTACTCACAAGGAATATGATCTAAGTCATACATGAGTCGTCCAGTGGTTTTCCCTACATTCTTCAATTTAAGCCTAAATTTTTCAGTAAGAAGCTCATGATCTGAGCCAGTCAGCTCCTGGTCTTGTTTTTGCTGTCTGTATAGAGCTTCTCCATCTTTGGCTGCAAAGTATATAATCAATCTGGTTTCGGTATTGACCATCTGGTGATGTCCATGTGTAGAGTAGTCTCTTGTGTTGTTGGAAAAGAGTGTTTGCTATGACTAGCTTGTTCTCTTGACAGAACTCTATTAGCCTTTGCCCTGCTTCGTTTTGTACTCCAAGGCCAAACTTGCCCGTTATTCCGATTACTTCTTGACTTCCTACTTTAGCATTCCAATCCCGTATGATGAAAAGGACATCTTTTTTTGGTGCTAGTTCTAGAAGGTGTTGTAGGTCTTCATAGAACCAGTCAACTTCAGCTTCTTCGGCATCAGTGGTTGGGGCATAGACTTGGATTACTGTGATGTTGAATGGTTTGACATTGTCCATGGGGTTTTCTTGGCAAGGATACTTGAGTGGGTTGCCATTTCCTTCTCCAGTGGACCACATTTTGTCAGAACTCTCTGTCATGACCTGTCCGTCTTGGGTGGCCCTGCACGGTATAGCTCATGGCTTCACTGAGTTACGCAAGCCCCTTCGCCATGACAAGGCAGTGATCCATGAAGGAGTGAAGGACAGTAGCATTTCAAATTATTTTTTAATCATCCAGCTCTTCATACTTTTAATTTGAGCCCTACTTATTTAAATTGATTTTCTAGAACGCCTAGTTTCACTGTTAGTCTACCTCAGTAATGCTGCTTTCTCCAATCTCCAGTCCTCCAGCTACAACTACAACTCCCATCATTTCTCTGTCAACATGACTAGGAATACTAGTAGCTGTCATCCCAGCATATCAGAAGGATATGTGGTTAGGGAAGGCTCCAATAATGTAACCTAAATTTTCCCTGAGCATCTGTTTCAAGTTTCCTTGGGCTCCCTTGTTAAATTAGGTTATTTTCTAGTGCCCTTGAAATAAAGATGTATTAATAAAATTGATAAAAAAATTAACATTCAACATTCGAATACAACTGTGATGTTCAGTAAAATGAGAAGACAAAGCAATTCGTTTCATTTCAGGAGTTTATAGACCACCCTTCAGCAATGCTTTCAGGCATTTGACACAGTAATAAAATCGGAATGAAGTTCAATTTATAAAAATATGCAATAATAAGCAGCAGCTAAAACAATAACAAGATTTGGAGATATTTAATGTCTATGAAAAAGGTAACTGCTCTGACAAGAGATGAGTTTTCTTGGTGGCTGGGATTCCACAAGTGTGACACCATTCCTAAGAAGGCCTTTTCTCTGCTTGCCACCCAGTGCGTCTCAGATCATGCAAGCACATGGGGAAGACCCCTGAACCAGATCTCACTGTATGGCAATAGGTTGTCCTTTAAGTATCTGGATCCCAAACCAGTCAAGGTTTAAAAAGTAAGCATGATACACATTATTAAACATCTGCAGCATGGATAGAATAGCAGCTGTTCAGGCTGGCCAGAGAGGACAACCTGGCTATGAGACAAAAATAGACCTATTGCCTAGCTTGAAGAATGGAGCTATATCACATCATATCTGCATGACCTATAATGCATTAGCATGCCATTGATTCCTACTTTGGCCTTTACCTGTGGCACATTTGTTTCAGAAGTGAACCCCATAAGCTATGAGGCAATTGGTGATCATGCTAACATCACTCTTTATTACTCCCGGGATTTTTTTTTTTCCTTTTACATTTCTGTTTTGTGAAACCGCAGCAGTGTTACTTGCTTCCAAATCTCAGTTGCTTAATTTAAGAAGTTCTCAGTAGCCTGGAACACTTCATGCCTTATGCCCATGGGTAAGTAGATGCAGTGGCATGTAGAGACTGAAAGAATGAACAAATTAACAGACAGCCTGGAGCAACAAGCAAATCAATCTGTCCTGACAATAAAAGAGAAGGAGGGAAGCGGGGGGAGAATGAGGAGAGGACATTAAACTCCAAGGCATCTCTATTTCTACTAGGGTTGAATAGGATAATAAATTCATCAATTCTAGGTGAAATTCTCAGAAAAAAAGGTAAGTTGACCACACAATTTACAAATCGGAGGAACTGTAGTAGCAGGGGAAAGTAAAGAGCTGCCCAGATACCAACATTTTGCTATCAAAAATGGCTTGTGTTGGTGAGAGCTCAATTCAACAACACATTGTTACAAAAAGGCTGCAGAAGAGAAAGGCAACTGATCTCAAGGGTCAAAGAGAGAACTCTCCTGCTTACAGAAGCTTCAGAGATATTTTCTTTCTCTACCCCATTCTAAAGTTGGGAGAGCCACTTTCTCCAAAACCTAAAGAAAATAAGATTATTATAAAATAATAATATTATTATTTTAATATTATCTTGTTCTTGACCCAAGTTAGGAACCATATCAAAATAGGTACACTTGCAGTTGAACCAAATCTAAGAATATGTGTGTCTACTCGTCTGTATGAGAGAGGGTGTGCATAACCCAGAATTCTCTAAGACAACTACTCCATAGTATGATTTTCACTTTGAGGTGACAGTCCTTAATTGTTGGTAGATCTACCAACTATTCACTCCATTCAATACCTAAAATTGTCATTGTCACTGTTAAAGATAATGACAACATTAAAAAGAGTCTGCTGAATTAGACTTGAAGCCCATGTAGTAGAGCATTCTGTATTCATAATATCCAACCAGAAGCTGGAAGAAGCCCCTGAGTGGCCCATGATAGATAGAACTCTATCGTTTGTCATCATGGAATTCTTAGAGTTGACCCTGGTCGGGAAGCAAGTCAAGAACTTTATTTTGTTCCCAAATATGACTAGAACAATAGGAAATGCCTGACCTCACCTAGATATAACAAAGTTCAGAGCCACCAAGTGAATAGCCTGTACAATGACATTATCCCTTCAGGCTGCATTCAGGGGTTCTCTTATACATATCTATGGGTTGTTGTGAACGTTAACATGTCTAGTTCCCAGACCTATCATTCTTACTTTGGTCATATTACTGAGGCTGATAGGCTCCCATGGATTCCATTCTCCATCCATCTTGACTTACTTTGTCCAGCTTACTTAAGAACTTTCAGCTAGAACAAGCATTGAAGTGGTGTTTACTTGCTTCTCTGAGGCTCCTGAGATCCTTCTTAATGTGGAATTCACTGTGAAATCAGTATTCAAGTGAGTTATGATTTATTGACATCACATTAATTTCAATGGGACTTGCAAGTGATTACCTTTTCTAGTAATTGGGCTCTTGTTTATTAAATGAAAGTGAGAAAATAATAAGCATTGGCTGGTTTGGAATCAAAGGCGTTTCCTTCCCCTGAGACTTTTTATTAGATGAAACTCCTCCGTCCAATTGAAATGCCTCCCTTTTAGGAGTCACACTTGGATTCAGCCCATAGAGTTCTCAGAAAGAATCAACAAGGTTGTGCACAAGTGGTAGAATATATCCACAGCCCAAAGAAAGCAACATGTCAATCTTTAACATCAATCACTTCTGATAACCAGGATTGCTTCATTATATTATTATTTATATGGTCATTATCTAATTTACAGACTGTTTTTTATATGGCAAGTTACCTATAGTGTGGCTAAACCTCCAAAACAAAATCCAGCAGGGGCAAAAGTTGTGCACCTATTTAACTCAATAGCATTATTCTGATTTCATAACTGTTAAATATTACCATTTAGGTGAATGTGTTTTTTTTCTTCTCACCTCCTTTGCTAGGGGGTGGAGAGAGTTGAATCTTAATATAGCTATTGCTGAATATAAATATAAACCTATTTAAGTTGCTGCTGTAATGCACTTACTGTGCCAAGCTGTCAACTTGGTGGTGCCCTCGCTGATCTCAGAGCCTTAAAGCATATAGTCGCTGAATGGACATTGAAGACAACTTGCCCTTGACCAGTATTACAAGTTTAAATCCCTTTGGCTCTGATTAGAGTGAAGGGGTGGTGCATGTATGTGCATGTTAGCAATTGAGCATTGTTGAATTGAGCAATGGTAGGCAGATTGTCAGGCCTAGCCCATGCAGGTTCAATCAGCAAGGTTTATTTGCCAGCACCTGTTTACAGAAATCTTCTCAGACTGACCAGCAATTCCCAGGCACAACTCTCTACTATCTTCTGGAATGTTTAGGGATGCGCCAGCTTTCTCCACTTATCTCCAGAGCGTTGCTCTGGAGACGAGAGCACCGTTTTCACCCCCCTTCCTCCATTCCAGTCCATCACACAGATGGAACTGAGTTTCATGGGACAGATCAATTCCTTCACTGTAGGGTCATCAGGTATTTTCTTCAGGCTCCATTTGATGGATGGATGGATGGATGGATGGATGGATGGATGGATGGATGGATGGATTGATTATATGCCATCAGGTTGATGCTGACTCTTAACAATCACATAGACCTTCTCTAGGATGATCTGTCCCCAACCTGGCCCTTCGGGTCTTCCAGTGGTGCACCCATCACTGCTGTTATTTGAGTCCATCCACTTTGCTGCTGGCCATCTTCTTATTCTCTTTCCTTCCACCTTTTCCAGCATTACAGACTTCTCAAGGGAGATGGATCTTCGCATAATGTATCCAAAATATGATAATTTGAGTCTAGTCATTTGTGTTTCAGGTAAGAAATTTGGATTGGTTTATTCAGGTAGAGATTGTGCTGGTGGTGACAATGTGTCTGTAGTGGTGTGTATCAAACTTCCCAATAGTCTGGTTCTTCTATGCTCTTGGAGAAAAAGTGAGGTGTTCCCTCCCCCCTTGTACTCTAGGCATGATTGATATGCACCCTCCCATAGGTTTACTTGCTATGAACTGTGTCCTCCCAGCTTGTGTTCTTCTCAGAGCAGAGAAATTAGGGGAAACACAGACAAGCTAGTACTGCCATAGACCTGCTCCCTTCCCCAGAGGTCCTGCAAAGCCTCTAATTTGCAAAAGTTGCCCCCTCTCATCCTCCAACACACTGATTTTTCCTGGAGCTCTGGATTGGAGAGAAATACTAGCAGCATATGAAATGCATCTGAAAGTGCCATTGGTTAGTACCTGCTTCTCAAACTGAACAAGTTGTGGTATGGCAGAGCTCAAAAATACAGTTATATGTCGAGCCCTTAAGCACACTAATTTTGTGTCAGGCAGTGATCCTATCTATCAGGGTTGAGTATTTTGCAGTCAACAATTTCCATATTACAGCTGCATGAAGAATACACACTCAATTTGTTTTTCCAAATGACATCTATGGATTTTTTTAGCGGCTGGTGCCCAAATTCTATTGACATATGTAGCTCACCAAATAATGGAAACAACAAAAATACTGTATGACTGTATGAAAATAAGGGATTATTTTAGGATAAAAAGGATACACGGAATAAAAAGCAAGAAAAAAAATCAGAAGTTAAATTTGATCCTCATAAATGGGAATCATATATAGAATTTGGTACTGAGGATAATTAATTCCAGGTTTGTAACGCTGTTTTTATTTCATGTAAGATAATTAATTTGAGGATTAGGAGCATAAAGCTTAGAAATTTGAGAGATTGCGTACAATATAGTATGTATGACTGCTTTTTTCTTCCTTTCTTCCTTTAAAGAACTGTTGTGAGAAACATACATGTGACAATATTAGGCTACGTGATTCAAACATTATCATCATTATCATCATCATACTAATTAAGGATGAAACTGTAGATCATCTCATTAATGGGTGTAGTAAAATAGTTCAAACAGTGTATTTCACAGGGTATGCAGTGACAGAGTTGCAGAAATGTGGTCCATTGATGTGGCAGTACCCGGAGATGGTTAAATTGATTAAAAGAAGTAATGGAGGAAAATAACAAAATATTACGATTGAGAAAATTATGGAAGAAAAATAATCAGCTGGCATATCAATTATAATTGCTAAATGGATTACCAGATTTTTAGAAATTTTAAACTTACTGGATTTAACACCACTAATTTTGCAAAAGATGACCTTATTTGGATTGGCATAATTTTATGATGATACTCTTAAGTCCTTGGCTAGGACCCACATTATTGGAGTCAACATCCAGTTGTATAGACTGTGTTATTTCTGCAAAAGCAGCTTTCAAAATCAATCTGGCCTTGCTGACCCCCACCCCCATCAATTTTGTGAGACCCTGTGGTGGCCTTGCATGCTGCATGTGGCAACCAATGTTCTTAGTGGCACCTTATGATGCTGGGTTGACAACACCCTGTGCACCAACTTGTGGCATCAGCACAGTCCACATGTTCTGTTGTCCTGTAGTAACAGCCTATCATTTGGCAGTGCAGCAGCCTTTGTAAAAAGCATCAACTCAGAAATAGATACTGCTTAATAAATTTGGGGTTTAAAGAGAAGGAAAGAAAATGAATCTGAGACTGCAATGTTAGCTGGTCTAACTTGAGACAAAGCATCCCTGAACTCTATAAAAGTGCATAGCAGGTTTTCTATCTTTTTGCTACTTTGCAAAGTGCTGAAGATCTTGGATCATAAATACAAAGGCGGAGAATCTCATGTACTTTTGAAGTTGTCTCTTTTCCTCTCACTGGTTTATGACCCTGGATTTTGCTCTAGCCTTTTCCTTCCCATGCCTTCCAATGATTACATTTCTCATATTAGTGCAAATCCTGTTCCCTATACATGGCTGATGTCATTAATCTTGTTTTACACCATGATATATTGCTAGGTGACACAATGCATTGTGCCTGTATTGTTACTCAGCTCACATGCTTCCTGGGGACATTTGCAGCATGAGGAATGCCTCCCTCTAGCCGGCTGCAAAATATTTCTTTTTAAAAAGCAGTGAAAGTGATGTTGAACGGGATGAAGTCTCTCCTATTGCAAATTGGAATAACAGAGTGATTTTTGAAGCTCCAGTCCTGCATAAATACAGCCGGCCATGTGCCTCACTGAATACAGTGGGACTTATTTCCAAGAAAAATGCATGTAGGACAAGCCATACCTATTCCTCTAATATTAAATCCCATTGGGCTCAATAAGGTTTCCTTCTAAGTAAGCATGGCTTAGGGTGTTTTGAAAGCTGCTTTCTATATCTATAACTGCATGCTTTACCAGGGAGTAAATTTTATTGAATTCATGGGGACTTACTTTTGAGAAAACAGATCTAAAGGTCGATCTTTTAAAGACACTCACCATCAATTGAACACCTAAAATAAAGGGTCAACTTCATGGTTACCAAGGCTCAGCCAAAATCATCTTTATTTGACAGTTCTTTCTATTTTTAAGGAACATAATTCTGACATAATTCCAGATGAGGTTGCCTAAGTCCTCAGACCTGGGCTGCTTTCATGTGTAACACAGTCTTTTTCTGGGACACAAAATAGGAACCTAGGACATGGCCTTGTCCTGAGTCAGGCCCTTGGTCCATCTAGCTCAATATTGTTGATACAGACTGGTGTGGCTGCTGGCTGAACACAAACTGGAAACGCCAAGCCTGGTGTTTGGATGGATATAGAAATGAACTGCTTTCTCTCTCTCTTCCAAAAATGATGCATTTTGTACTTAAAGTAATTTTCTGAAGCAAACACTATTTGTGGGGTAACCTCTAAGATTTTACTTTTGCTCCCAATTAGGAGGGAGAAACCATTGTTGCTTTCAGTGAATGAATGAAAATCCAGCAGTTTTTTGATCCATACTGATCCATACTGACCAAGTTCTTTTTTTTTTTTCTTTTAATAGTGAAAACAGAAACCAAGGGACACACCTGTCCTTTGAGCGGCCTGTTGAAAGCAAACTCTAAAAAGTGAGCGGGCCAAGGCATGTGGGGGAAACAAATGTTCATTTAATGAAAAGAAATGAAATTAATAATTAATCACAATTCACATGATTGCTCCCATTCTATTTAACCAGTTACCTCTTCTGTCATATTAAATATTGCCATTTAGCAGGAACCTGGGGTAGGGGGGACTTTGAGAATCCACTCCAAAGGCTTTGAAAGGCTGCAGATTGTGCATCTTTAGCTGTGGAGGGATATCAATGAGAACAGATAATCCTGGACCATAAGGGCAAATTGTAAGGTATGGAATAAAGTGTGTGACTATCTAAGGAGAAATATCCTGTTCATTTGCATTACTGTTTTCAGGAAAACCAAAATAGCAAACTGTTTTAATGCGTAGAACCTCTCCTCCTAATCCCACCAACACCAAAAAATGATGGAAATATTTTTCGGCCATCATCAACACCAGTTGGAAACCTACTAGTGGCAAAGATATCTCACTTTCCAATATCTGATCTCAAAGGGAGCATAGTAATGAAATCCACAAATAGCTCATTTCTAGCCTGGAGTTCTTGGTGGTTTATTTAGTTTGACTGACTGCAGTGGATGGCAGCTATGAATATAGTTGCTGTGGAAGGAATGCCTTACTGTCAGTTTTTCTTTTAAAGAGGTCAGGAATTTGTAACATCTCTGATAAACATGGATGGAATAATGCCAGTAAACAACAGCATTGTTATAGGATTGGAGAGGATGCTGAGCATCCTCTAAGGGTCCCTTCCAACCCTGGGAGTCGTCTAACAAGGAGAACTGCTGAAGTGGGTTAAACTCATTGCACAAGTTTAGCTCAGCAGATTCCCCTTTGGGAAAAAAAATGAACGGCTAGCTTTTGAACAACTAAGGGAAATAGTCAGAGAGAGTTCAGGAAAAGGGCCTGTCTTTATTCTCTCCCCTTGCTAAATATAGCTATTCAAAGCACACAAAGTGCAAAGTGGCCCTGCAACCATCGTAGAGTATTGGGTACCCCTCTCCAACCCAATAGGGGTACAATACACTTTAGGATATTTGCTTAAATTGTGAATCTCCAAATATGTTCAGTGACCTTGACTTGTGGTAGCTTCTTGGGAATGTTCAGGTGGGTTTTCTTGTCCACATTCCAGAAGTGGTTTTCCAGAGGCGTCCCCAGGGAGGCTTAAAGGGGGCAAATTACAAAAGGGGCAGAGCTTTTGCTGGAACGGCATCATGCTGCTTTTGTCATTTTGATGAAAGTGCTGGATCCTAAGGATGCCTCTGTGGTTTTCCATTGCCTTCTCATTGGATTTTTTTTCCCAACCTCCCTGTTTATTCTATGATCCTGGAATTTTCTGGTGATCCCTCATCCAAGTACTGACCAGGTCTGACCCTCTTTACTTTTGGAGATCATCTAAGATTTGCTAGATGCTGCCACCTAGCTAGGTATATATTTGTACATAAATTTGGATATTACACAAAGCCAGTAAGTTTCCAGTAGCTTAATTCAGAGGAAACCAAACCTGAGTGAGTGAGGCATCCCTAAATCTTTGACAGTTGGAGAATAGGAGCTGAGCATAATGATATAGTTATCATCGAACATGCCTGGTGAGAGGGATGGTTTTCAGTGTTCTTGTCCTTCTTGGGAAATCTTAGAAGAAAAAGTTATAAAATTAGGAATGTGGAAAAGATATTCAGAAGCAGTACTACTTGCTGAAGAAATAAGAAAGAAAACATGGTCTAGAGCTGAACAAATGACTTGGCACTCCAGTATTTCAAATGACCCATCATAGCTAGCAACTTATTCATATTGTAAGACTGTATTGTTACTCTGCATGCCACTGACAATGTAAAACTGTAAGAAATTTCTTTCCTGCCTTGACAGACCCCAACAAACATCTTCACAGCAACCTCACTCATCATCCAATGTCTTAATGCATCGTTTGGTTCTTTATGTGAGGCTAAAGGAAAACTGAGCAGGTATCTTCCAGCAGCACCAATTCTCTTAAGTCATTGTTCCCCCAATGTTTGATATAAAGGGCACAGATTCCTCTCCCTTGGTTTGAAATGAGAGGTACATTTACACTCCAAAAAATACACACAAATTTGTGTGATCCACTCTTAGAAAAATAGTCCATCACCCTCCATGCCTCTGTGGGAGAGCTCCACTCACAGAGAACTCCATTCATCTATATACTACTAAGACTCTCCTTTCTGTAACCTTTAACTAGGTGAAACAGTGCATGGGAGGGCAACAAGTTCTCAACGAAGGTACCTCAAATGGGCTAACTTACAGAATGCAAGAACCCATGACTCTTGTGGGATTGAAATTTGGGAAATTTGTGGCTGCTTCACACTTCACTGCAGCAGTCAGCCCAGGTCACGTGATCATCATAGACATATTCCTGACCTCTTTCCCACCTCTCTCTGTCTTCTGCACCCAATCGGCTGGCAGCAAGGCCTGATGGGCAAGTGATGATTGGCTGCTTTGGAACCAAGGCAGAAATTTGAAATCTCTTAACGGCAGTTGGAGGTGAAGGAAGGAAAAGGGAGTGACTTGGATACCTGTTGGCAAGATAGGGCTGGCTGGGGAGTACTGGTGGTTGATGGTAGAGCCCTCTTCCTCCCTTGAGGGAGGGGGCCCTTGGGGACATGCCGGAATGTAGAATGGGGTGCAGTTTTCTTCACAGACTGGGGCTCCCTTGGTTCCTGCAATGTGGCAGGCTGAGGAGAAGGAGGAAGGGGAGGAGGGGGAAGGGGAGGAGGCAGCTTCACTGGAGCTATCCTGAGGGTCGTGAGGGGAGGGCAAACGGCACAAGTTTATATTATATATGGAAAGGAAGGAAAGAAGGAAAGAAGGAAAAGGAAGGAAGGAAGGAAGGAAGGAAGGAAGGAAGGAAGGAAGGAAGGAAGGAAGGAAGGAAGGAAGGAAGGAAGGAAGACTTCTGCCAGCTTCCCACTAGCAAAGTCAATGGGGAAGCCAGCAGCGAGTCACAAGTCACTCACACACCCACTGCTTTTTTGCCCTTGATCATTCTGTTTAGGTAAGGAAATATCTCTGAAACAATGACCCAACGGGTCACTGGTTGTCTAGTATTATCTTATTCTCTCTTAGTTTTCCCCATTGCCAAAGAACATGCCTGAGCTTTTACTAAAAACACTGCAAGTATTTCTTTTATATCAGCTTTTTTCTAACCTGATGTCCTTCAGATATGCTTAAAGTTCAATTCCAGAATTGGATCCTGGGAAATGCAGTCCTCATATGTCTGGACCAGATTTGTTTTCTCAATAGTTTCCTAAGTAAGCATGGGCTAATTGAATTCATTGATAAGAGACAGTGGCTGGATTCACATATTGTTCATAACCTGTAAATCAAGGTTTACAATCTATAATGTACTGACAGTGCAACCTGTGAACCAGGTCAAATTCAGGACAGACATCTTTCAGTTTAAAACCTGTTGTGAAAGTGAATTTTAAATCCATGTTGGAGTATCCTGAAGCAGCTTGCCTGATCTGCATATGTTAAAATTATGTACTAGAGAGATGCTTAAAGAAAGAATCTTGCTGTACCAACAGAGGCCACTCAGATTCAGTCCAGTTTGGTGATCTGGAAAAATTGAATGGTAATTTTACTTTGGTGCAGTCCTCATGCATCAACTAATCAACTGGCAGTTTAAATAATGACTGTAAATTAGTTCAGGAGATATTATTTCATATGCAAGTTTAATGTTTGAGTATGACAACTTTTAAATAAACCAGAATCTTCCATTAAATGATCAGAAAGTTTTGTGCCATTCAAAAATATACATATTCTTGCTCCAACAAATGATCCAATAATTTTTTTATGTGCTCTACAATTGTTAGTGCCCCAATTGCCTAATCCAAAACTAAATAATGGGCGGTGGGGAAGTTCTGACTGATTTATGAGAAGTCTCTGCAGATTGATGTGAGATAGTACAATCTTGTTATCTGGTTGTTCTGTCTTTCTGGTTTGACTTAATTCTTTACAGCACTTTTGACCAGCACTGCTTGTATTCTCAAGGCCTAGATTTTTGTTTTCTCTCCCTTCCTACAGCAAGATCATTCACAAGATTCTGCTTTCTCATTTATTAAAAATCAGAAAACCTTGCCATATTTTCACAATAATGTGTGTATTATACATGATTTGAACTTTTGCAGTCAGTCATTTTCAGACACAAAGGTAACATGGCACCACATCGTCCCAAAGGAACGCTGCTTTCTCTTGTTGACTTAAGACATCTCAGATAAGACAAGAATGACACATCAAGCCTTGCAGCTTGACTATTTCCTGGTTATAGTTATATTTAGGTTCTTAGGGCAGTCTGAGGCATACCACTATTCTACAAGATTACATGAGCTAATAAAATATTGTTTTTATTTTATTTTTATTCTGTCCACCATCCAAAGTCACTCGTTGAGATGGGCAGCCATACAAATTGGATAGATGGATGGATGGATGGACGGACGGACAGATAGATAGATAGATAGATAGATAGATAGATAGATAGATAGATAGATAGATAGATAGATAATTTTTTGGAGGAGGGGTCCAATCCAATTCCATACACACGCAGATATCTATCATCTCAAAAAGAGATGTTTCTGGCCATTTCAATTTACCCCTCTGAAGGTGCTTTTTAATTTGGCTATAGGAAATGCCTGGAAAACATAAGTCATGTACATGCTTTGACTTGCATTCTGGGAGAAAATCAGAAATAACAATAATTTTAACAGCTTGGATTGGGGCAAGATGAAAACATATCTAAGGCCACTATTATACAGAACAGGAGAATTTATTACATTGAAAATTACCAAAACTATTGAGCTCAGAAGAAAAAAGTCGTTGCCCAAGGACATTAAAAAGTCTTCCAGTGTAGTTGCCAATCTATCTTATAAATGGTTTAGAAGCCTTATGAGTTTTAATCACCAACACATATACTTGCAAAGGGTCCCACCACCATACCAAATTTAAATCTTTACAAGGTGTCCAGTCATCTAGAGAGGGCCTGCTGTGAGTGCCCCCACCTCTCAGGGTAGATGGGACATGGGCTAGGTGGCCATTCTTCTCAGGTGTAATCCTCATACTATGGAGCACATATTCTTCAGAAATATACTTGGTATGTCTCAAGACTGCAGAAACTGCTTTTCCAACATGCCTTTGGCCTGCATTGATTGTGCGTTGATTGTGGGAAGTATCATAGGGGTGTTTGTAGTCTTTGTGATTGCTGTTTTTATTTTAGAGGTTCTTTCCATTGTCTTTATTTTTGCTCTGTTATGAACCACCCAGAGTCCATCGGGGCTGGGGCAGTCTACAAATACTGTTCAATAAATAAACCTCATGGTCAAAGTGTTTTAGCTATCATTTGCTCTCTGCCGTCTCTCCTGTCCATCCATAACACTGATCAGTCTGTTATCAGCAGAGCCAGCCAGGTTTTGTTAAATTTCAAGACAAATGCTTACCTAATATCCAAGGGATAGCCATCTGATCTGGAGAATCTAGCTAGCTCCAGTTTCTGAGCAAAACCATTTGGGTAGTGAAGAGTATATCTTGCTGTTCACCAAGGTTAGCTTTTGTTAAAAAAATATAAAAAAACAACCACCACCATAGTGATTATAACATGGTAACCTGAGTCGGGATTCCCTCAAGCCTTGATTATATGAGATGGCTGTGCTGAAATCTGAGAACGCAACGAAGAAAAGAAAATAGGAGGAGAAAGGAGTATTAGGTATGTTCACCACCTTGAGATATTTATAAAAATAATAAAGGTGGGATAAAAAAAAATCTAAAAAAAAGAGAGTAGGTGAATGCCTTAGCAACCAACAGTTGACCACCACATGTTTTAGTAAGCTTACTCATCCTTTTTCCAAATTCTCCCCAACTATGCTATATGATGTATGGTCTTTGGCATGTGTTCCGGCCTTCAGTCAGCCTCAGAGAATTGAAATGTTCAGCTTTCATCCCCCAAATCTTCCTTTAGGATTTGCTTCGTCACTCTGCCATAGTTGAGCGAGTCTTGTTAGTGAAGTTCAGTGAGAAAGTACAAAGGCCCTGCCCTACCCAGTGGGATGGTAGACCCAGACTTTGCTCAATGGCTGCTTCCCACTGGCTGATTTTACAGGTTTTTTAAGCAGTTTACAACTGAGGAGAGGGGGAAGTGGCACGGAATATAAAACCCCAGTATTGGCACAGCTGGAGGGTGGAACCTTCTACACAAGCCAGCCAGAAGCTTGCCATCTGATTCCAGAAGTAATGGATCGGTGGGGATGGGGTGAGGGGGATTTTCTTTAGTCTTGTTTATTTCTAGTCCATAGATGATGCAGATGTAATGCACAAGAGCAGCAATAACAACATAAGCTGGCTGGGGCCTGCGTTGCGGTGTCAGAGCTGCTGCTCAGTATGACATACCCAGCACATAAATGGCAGTGGATTATTCCCAGTGCTAAATGATCCCATTCCAAAGCCTCAAAGGAGACAACACTTGAAGCAAGATGTTGATGAAACCTGCCGGACACAGGAACGGGTTGGATCTGAGTAATTGGGGGATGCAGCTCTGCTTCCCAATTTTTTTATTTTGTGGGGGGGAGGTTTAGAAATCATCTGATTATGATGTCAGCACCAGAAGGGTCCCAACAGCACTGGGGCAGGACTGACCATTTTAATCCCACTTTTTGCCTTTTTGCTTAGAAAAGCAAGCAATTTCAGGGAGGCAATGGCTTCCCATCCTCACCCTTAAACCTCACCAAACCACAGGGCTGTTTTTTCCATTGGCCTGCCTGGTCTCTGCCTCTCTCTTTGATTTCTAAGTCTACCCGCTTGCCAAGTGATACAGAGTGGCTGACAGACGATTAGAAACAGCAAAATCCAAGAGCTCAAAAGCACAATCTGAAAAATGCCATTCTGGGTGCAGGCAGACTCCAGGTATACATTATTAAACAAGTTCACACAACATCCTGGCCTAGGGCCTGAGGAAAGAACCACATCTTTAAGCC
The DNA here is from genome assembly GCF_059951505.1 of Python bivittatus. Taxonomy (NCBI): domain Eukaryota; kingdom Metazoa; phylum Chordata; class Lepidosauria; order Squamata; family Pythonidae; genus Python; species Python bivittatus. Next base: position 103,596,343 of record NW_028277075.1, on the reverse strand, counting down.
TTGAGGCAAGAAAGCCAGCTGGATGACTTCGGGCCAGTCACTCTCTCTCAGTCCAGCACACCTTGCAGAGTCATTGTTGGGGTGGAAATAAGAGGTGGGAGCATTATCTATGCTGCCTTGTACAAAACAAAGGCAGGAGATGATGATGATGATGATGATGATGATGATGATGATGATGATGACGACGATAGCAGCAGCCAGCAGGGTTGGGGCCATCTGGATCTCAGGGGGGTGGGAGGAAGATGCTTTCCCAAAGGGCAAGTGTGTCAACAGAGTTTTTCAACCCATTACAGCCTTTTACAAAGGTTGGGAGAGGGTCCTATGAACGACTGGTCCAACTCCAGGTCTTGGTATAAAACTTCAACTCCCCTCAAAATAGAGGCTGAACTTGGTCCACAAAATGGTTATTTGGGATGGGGGCTGAAGAAGGGTAGGAATAGAAGTGAGAAGCTTCTGCTAAGAAAGAAAAGAAATCATATCTGGAACAGGCAAGATTTCAGGGTTTTGCAGTGCATAAATGGGTCATGGGTGGGAGGAGCACTTGTGGGTTATGACTGTACCACGGGATGAAAGTATCAGCCAGAATACAAATCACTTCCTTGGTTCACACATCCTCCTAAGTCTTAGTGTGACATATTTGGTTTTGGCTTAGCCATACTGCTTTGCAAACCATGGTTTATGGTTTAAGATGCTCTGTGTGACCCAACCAGAGGTGGTTCATTCAATAAACCACGTTTAAACAAACCCTTGCTTAGTGCAATGTGTGAAGCCAGTGTTCCTTTTTTACCCAACTTGTGGACTTAATTCAATTCCCATCAGGCAGACTGAGTTTCAATGTACCTTCTGGGGAATGTTAATTAACAGAAACTTGCTCCTGAGATTGATGCTTTCAGTTCAAGTGTGTTATCTGAAAGAGGCTTGTGATAAATCAGAAATATGGAGAAGCTTTCTTTCAGCATAAGAGGCCTTTAAACTGACATAAAGAGATCTAACTGACAGCATGAAAGCTCCCCGGTCAATATAAGCAATTAAGTTTTTTTTTTTTTATTCTATCAACTGGAAGATCCAGTTCCAGAATACAACCTCTTTAAAATCTTCCAGTGAAACACAATTTCTTTGGTTCTTAGGACTTTATTGCAAAGAAGAATGTCTGCTGTTCTGGAACTGTGACCACTGCTTCATGTCATAGATGCTAGATTGTTGAAAATAAAAAGGATGGTTTCCCAAATGAATGGGACAAACATTGTGGGGACAATAGGAAGGGATAATTGGGTTTAAAATGTAGGTGTGAGGGGTTTTCCCCCCCACTTTATGGTACCATCACTCATTTTGTTTAAAAAATCTTTTTAGTGGCTAGAATTGAAAAGATTATCCAGCAACAAGCTTGGGTCATATATTTAATAATCATGAGAATGGCTGTGCCAAGCATATTAGCCTTAAAAAAACAATATATTCAGCCAAGTTTCATCTAATGTGGTCAGGTGTGAGTGGACATCATTGACTCCTGCACTGAGCAGGGGTTGGATTCAGTAGCCTAAATAGCCCCTTTCAGTTCTAGGATGGTATTATTACAGCCTATAGCAGGCTTGGCTGAGGTCCTAGGAGGAAAGATGGAGATCTCAAACTCATCTCCCAGAAGTTATCTGGATCTCCCCATCTGCCCCCTTCCTGTTCAGGGGTATATGCTCAGTATCTGCTGCTGCCACCATCTATCTCCCAGGAAACGCCTTAAATGGTTTCCTTCCCCTAAACCTAAGACTAAGGATGAAGCAAGGTTGGAAGCTGTCCAGGACATTCATCTCAGCCCTTATTTAACTCTTAGGGTGTCAGGTTGTTTAGCTGAGCTCTATGAAATTATGGGTTGGAGGGGTTGCCTTAGCACAAACCACAAATGCTTGCACTGTAAATTAATAACAGAATGAGAGTGGATGTATATGTGTGCTTCTGCTCAGTACATACTCATGACATACTCAGAATCACTGGGCAGAGTCCATGCACAGAGGGTCTGCATCCACACTGTTCAGCTTTCAGAAGGGGGCGGAGTGTCCCCGACACAGAATGGAACTCTAGAATTAAGTAGTGGCTTTCATACAGTTAAACATCAGAAAGAAGGCTGAGTTACCAGAATAGACTGACACATAATCTCTTAATGTCCAGATGAACTCGGCACATTTAAACACCTTTTTGTTTTCCATTTGCTTTCATGTTATGATATCCTGAGGGGACTTTCACTGTTAAAAGGGTGAGTGGTTATATCAAAGGAGAAAGTAAAGGGATATGGGATGTCAGGTTCATTTAAAAACTATCTTGTGCTGTTGTGGTACTTTATGGCTTGTTTTTGTAGCTTTTAAAAAAATAAATAAATACTGAAATGGACAGTTTAGCATATGCACCAAAGGGATGAGCAGGTGCCAGATTGCAGTCTCTTTGAAATCAGTGACTGAATCATAGCCTGGAACATGAACATGGGGCTTGGGGGAGTTGATGTTATCTTTATTTTTGTTTGTTATCAGTTGTTTTACTCTCATTCATAAATTTAGAATATCATTCAAATATTACAGGCTGTGGATTGTTTCAAAATACACCGCAAGGACTGAATAGCGGAGGAGTGGGGGGGGGGGGGGCAGAATAATTTGAATAAATTGTTCAGGTTGGCTTGAAATCCACATCTATTTCTGCATGTTTGTACCTTCTGCCCTCCATAGCCCATACACATTTGAAGAGTTGCATATGGTGTATGGAAGGCAGGTGTATTTATTATGTAAATTCTTCTGTAGCCACGGCCATTTCTGTGTAATACAAATAACTACTCTGATTTCATGCCTCCAAGGCAAATGCATTTATGAGTAGCTGCAGTGTACTAGCTGAAAGCATTTTATATATATATATATATATATATATATATAGTTCCAATCACTGCCATGTGCCTCGAAGCAGCATTGTGAATTCTCTCTAAAGGAAGCTTAAATGACCTATCACTGAATTTAAACTCTTACACAAAATAGAAAGAGAGTATGTCAATAAAGCTGCAAGGGAGTGGTGAAGGGCTAGATCAACCTCTAAAACAATAGAGGCAATGTACAGAATAGCAGGTGCAGGTTTATGCATCTTATATAGAGATGTCCCATACCTCTGAAAACCTATTTCCCTTTTTTCCTTTCCAAACATGCATACACACATGCACACACCTATGTATAATAACATTCATAAGACCCCATCTCTCAATCAAAGGAAATTCCCAATATTCATACAATTTTAGAACTAATAACGGTAGTCAATCAAAATCCATGCTGAGAGTCAAATGAGACCATAAGTTTGCCATGTACAATAGTTTAATGCTGTGTAGTTGATTTGGTTTAATGAAAAGCCAGATCAACTCCATGATGTTGGCTGGGGAAGGAGTGTGTGTGTGAATGTTCATAGCAAGTGCAAAGGAATGATTCCAGACAGGATCTTCAGTAAGAGTTATTTGACAAAAAATAGCAAGCTAAAGCTAATTTGTCAAATCTAGTTTAGCCCTCAAAATGCTACTTCCTTGAATAAAGTATCAAGCACAGGTGGTGGTGGTGGAGTGTGGGAATGATAGGTCTTCCTTTTTCTTGCAGGGAGGAACTGCTGAAGTAGCTTTTCTGAAGATCTGCAGAAGAAGGGGGGTCCAGGGTATTCTCAAGTATGGAACATAACAATTTGCAAGTCATGGAATGACCACATCTATTATGGAGGAATAAGAAATCTTTTGGTGTCTTATGATATCAGCAGCCACTGCATTAGAACTCAGCCTCATTTCTGGCTTATTTGCAAATATAATGGATACATTTCACATTGTGGAAACCAGCAAAAACCATCATGCTTAATAAATCTGGAAGAAAAGAGTCAAGATTAAATGTGGCATACAGAGATGAACAACAATGAAAGGAACGGCTTGGCACATGTTTCCCCTGTTTATGGGGCATGTCAGTAGTCATTGATTGAAGGGCATGGATTTGTTTTCCCAAGTGGTATGCCAGAATGTAAGATGGCCTCTCTCAAAATGAGATAAAACAATCCACTTTGGCCAAATGAGATAGCCAAGCAACACTTGGTGAGCATGTTAAACATTAATAAGTAAATGTAGATTGGAAATATAGATGAGCAGTATTTATATGCTGTGGAAGGGATAGGCAACTTTCTGGATATTTCAGATTACAATCTTTCCAATTGTTTATGTTGGATGGGAGAATTTGGAGCTGGAAGCCAAAACATCACAGATGAACCACCTACTCTTTCCAACTAGCAGAGCCAAATTACTTGAATCTTACGGAGATCCTGGCACTACAGCAATTTTTTAAAGGGTGAGGGCAGGTCAAGTGGCATATCCATCTTTCTTCCAACATTTTGTCTCCATTCCTTGTCTGTTAGCATCCATTATTGGAAGTGCCCACTTCACTTTGCCATGTGATGGGAATCCCTCCAATCACCCTACTGGATTGTGAATCCCGACGGTGATCTTTCTCCATAAACAGATAAATACATTAAATTTCTACCTGTATCAACTGCTGCTTTTATTACTGAAGGGTAGCATGGAGGCTGTTCTTGTGACCACAGCAGAATGACATGGAATTGCAAAAAGGCTTTCTTGTATTATGAGATTGCCTCATTTTAGTGCTGAAAACCAGAAATGGGTATGGACAGCTTTGGATGCTTGATTTTGCAGCTCTGTTTGCAATGTATGGAAGAAAGGTAAACACTTTTGCTAAAAAATAACAATCCACATGAAAACATGTGGAAAAAAATACACACTGTCAGTTAACATTAAACTTAGCCTTCATCGTGACTGACTTGTCTCCTTTTATCTGTCTCAGTCCTGTCTTTGTCCATTCTCAAAATGCAATTAGGTATTAGGGTAATTCATTTTCTTCCTGATCTATTTAGAGCAAGGAGTGCCACTGCTTCTTGTTTCAAGTTGGAACACCTGACTCTCTGCTCCCCAAACAATAATAACCGATGAGTCTGGAATGCAACCACAAAATCCTGCCATTTGAAGACTATGAGATTTTCACAATGCTAAGAACGAAGGAATGCCCTTTGGGATAGCCCGGTAGTTTGCAACCACACCGTATGTTGCTGATCTGGATACCTGCCAACAAAAGCATCTGCTGGGGGTGTTGAGGAAGGGCATAAGATGAAAGCAGCAGCATGCCATTGTGGCATAGGCTCCACCTCTTTTTTTATCTATGTTGTGATGTCACATGCATGTACAAAAGGGGCAGAGTTTGCATTGCAACAGTGCAGTGCTACTTGCATCATTTTGACAAAAACCTTCAGTCCTGAGAATGCCTCTGCCTAAGAGAAATACAGCATCTATGACTGAAGATCCATACATGGAAATTCTAGAGATGGGAATTACAGCAGAAGTGTGAAATAGCAGCAGTTACTTTGCAAACAGCATTCTGTAAGTTTGGCCCAAGTAGATTACAGCGTAGATAAGTGCCAAGTGTTTACCTAATCTCAACTTGGGATAGAAAGGAATCAACTTACATAGGACTTGGGTCTTAAATAGCATTCCATCTGTAGCAACTCTGCTGATTTGATTTGCTCTCCTGCTGGCAAGAAGGGAGTAATTTTTGCCAATTTCTTCCGCTGCTCTTTGCATCCCTGAAAATCTATTTTAGACAGGGTGACCTTAGAAAAAATCCATAAGATGACCTCCTCTCATTCTCTATCACATCTGATGCCCTCAGATACTTAGTGAACGTGAAGTCTAGCAGATCTGGAGGACGCACTAGCTTGGGGAAGGCTGCTTCAACAGGAGCTCCTGCTAGATTAGAGCCTTCTCCATGAATGGAAGAAACTCTTCTGTTCAAGTAAAAGATTTGAACATCCAACCTATGGACCTATACTGATATGACTCTACATATCAGATGTATAACTAAAAGCTTGGTGGAATCCTGTGAGGATGCTATGTCCCTGTATGATCCTATGCATGTATACTCAAAGGTAAATTCATTGAGTTTAATGGATATACTCCTAGATAAGTGGGCATGGAATACAACCTGAATTATACTCATCTTTGTGGTATCTTGGAAATGACACTTAATTAGACCACAGGCTGAACTCACTCTTTGCTTTTGGATGGAGTGATATGCTGGCTTCCAGAATTAGGCAAAACCAGGAAAAAGAAAGAGTTAATTAAAAACTAAATACATTTAGCCTAATTACTCCCCTTGTCATTAATGATTATCCGCTTCTGTCACATTAAAACAATCTCTTTGATGGCAACATGTGTAAAGGCCTTGGGTGCTGCAGCCCAGGCATTGGGGGCCTGGATGTGGCCTTGAAACCTCAGGTTGTAAATACATGAATGAGACCAGTGAGACTCAACCTGAGAGTTGAGAAGTAAAAGTTGATGACAACAACAACAAACCCTTCCCAAATTCTTATCTTTGAATTTCAAAGAATTCCTGCATCCTCAGGCCAACACAATTGTGTGATTTGGTATGTTTTAGAAGGGAATAGCATAGCTCTTTAATCATTAGTGCTGTATTCCTTGCAGGTATTAATGGATTTCTGGACCCCTAAAAATGTGTCCCAGTACTCTGGCACACTTATACTCATGCCCATCTGTTATGGTGGCATTATGCCCATGTAGGCACCAGGCAATATTGCAGTTTAAAATAGGAGACAGTTGCCAAGCATATATAAGTTTATAAGGATGGCTTGAAAAATGCAGCATGTGCTCCAAATTTGATATTTTCCCCCTATCTCAAGATCCTCATGAGATAGGTACAACCAAATTAAGCCTTATACACATATATTTCATTACAAGAGATCACATCTGCTTGATACCTAGTATAAAATTTGCATGAGGGAATGGCTGTTATCCTCAAATTTGACATATTTCTTTTAGGCGACTTCTGAGAGTAAGGCAGATCATAGCTTCTCAGGAGAGATAAAAAATAATCATGCCAATACCCTTGAGCTCATCTTATTTTGAAGAATATATGTTGCCACCAAAAAATAAATGATAATTGTCAGGGCTTGAGAGACATTTTGTCACTGTTCCTTTGAATCTAGTAAGTTCTAACACATAAAGTGAAGTTGTTTGATTGATATAAGAAACATAAAGGCATAGGCACTGGCAACCACCTTTGTGGTGCCAGATAATGATGATGCAATCAGAAAGGGACTTGTGTTCATGAATAAAAGGCCTTGGAGATAGCTAGGAAGGGAAGATAAGGGACAGTTTGGGGCAGAGCAAGTCCCATGCATCAAGCAGTAGTCAGCAAGGGTGAAGGGGCCCTGGTAGCAGCTCAACCTGTTCCTCCTGAACCCCTTCCCCACTTCTCTCTTTCCTTCTCTTTCTTGGAGGGCACACCAATAGTATATGTGCCCTAAAATCTGTTGTGTACCTTCAGTGAGATGAAACAATCTATATATTGCTGATGCTGGAGAAAGCTTCCCCTGAGATTTTCGTTTCAGACAATACTGGCTTTGACACCTGATGCACCATTTAAACAGTGGCAAAAGGATATATCTAAGTTTGTATGGCAAGGGAAAAAAATCACAAGTTAAGTATAAGATGTTACAAAATGCAAAGGAAGGAGGAGGTTTGAGTTTACCTGATTTGAAATTGTATTTTGCAGCTTGCTGTTTGGTTTGGATGAAAGAGCCGGTGTTCCTGAGAAATAGAAGGGTTTTAGAGTTAGAAGAACTTGACCTGAGATTTGGGTGGCATGGATATTTGTGGTATGATAAAGTCAAGGTTAATGTAGATTTTAAAAATCACTATGTTAGATGTTCCATATTGAGAATATGGAATAGATACAAATCCAGGCTGTGCCTGAAAACACCTTTCTGTTTCTCCGCACAATAAGTATTTTATAGATGAGAAATAATAGGCAAACACAAAAGGTTAACATACCGTGAGATGCTAGAATTCTGTCAAGGGGAATACAAAACAAAATCAAGAGAAGAACTGATGGCAGAGGGACATAGTTGTCAATGGTTTTCCTATTTACAGTTATCAGAAAGATTTAAAGTAGACAAAAGAATTTATGGTATTGAATATTCTACGACCGACTTTGAAACAGAATTGTGTACAAATGATGAACATGTGATTGCTATAATGTATACACTTTTATTGAAATTTGAAACAGAAGAAGAACAAGTGAAAGAATGTATGATAAAGTGGGCTAAAAATTTTGGTCATTATATACAGATGGAACAATGGGAAAATACATGGTTGAAAGGATTGAAATGTACACTTTGTTATAATCTTAAAGAGAACTTTTATAAAATGATGTACCATTGGTATATGACACCAGAAAAATTTTCTAGAATATATAAAGGTACTTCAAATCTATGTTGGAAATGTGAACAAGAAAGATAATTTTATCATGCTTGGTGGATGTGCAAAAAAGCTGGAATATTTTGGATTCAAATGCATACACTGATCCAGAGGGTTTTAAAGACTTATAACTGAAACCAGAACTTTTCCTCTTTGGACTGATGGATAAACAGTTGGAAAAAAGTCATGGAGCTTTGTTCTTATATATGATAAGCACAGCAAGATTATTGTATGTACAAAGATGGAAAGATTTAGCAATATCTACAGCAGAGGAAATGGTTGGTGAAGATGATGGAACTTGCTGAGATGGTCAAATTGATCTGTTTGATTAGAGAAAAGCCAATATCTACATTTATTGCTGACTGGAAACCCTTTACGGACTTTTTGCGTGAAACAGAAAAAAATGAACTTATGATCTATGGTTTTGATGATTAGATAGGATAGATTATAGAAAAAGAGAGTCATGATGTAACTTTAGAGAAAGAGATAAATTTACAATTGTACTTATACTGTAACTGCTGTAAAGAAGATTGGAAGCCATTTCTTTATATCTTTTTTCTTTCTTTTCTATTTTTTCCTACCTTTTTTCTTTTTGCACTTTAGCTTTCTCTTTTCTTTCTTCCTTTTCCTTTTTTCTTTGTTAATCTGTTTTAGTTTGTATTAATTTTTACTGTTCTTTTTAAAATTTTCAATAAAATTATATTAAAAAAAAGAGAGAGAAAGCTTCCCCAAGAGTCCAGTTGGCTTCATGATGTTGAATAGAAATGGTTGCTCTTTTTCCAATGTTGGTAACAGCAGCATCTTTTGATCTGTACCTTTTGAGATGTATAATTAGGTAGACATGCTTTCAGTAAGCACTAATTTTCACAGGCATTTGAATGCAAGGATGTGACTTATATGGTTATTGGCACCCTCCTGGAATCGCTTGGACATTTTTCCCATATAGTAAAGATGTAGTAAAAAAAAATAATTCAACCTCCCTGAATTTACTAAAGTTCATTCTCAGGCATTTTCATCAAATTTGATAATGGATATTTATTTTAAATCCCTCCCCATAGCCAACATTCTCTGGATGGATTAAGAAAGATAGAGTTGCTTATGATATTACTAAAAACTTGTCATCGGTTCCCCAAATATCTCTTAAAAATATGTTCAGGGAGGATGCTATAATTAATTAATTAATTAATTAATTATAATTAATGTGATGTAATCCTTGGATTCATTCAAAGTCAGAGTTTTTATACTGGATGTAAACTACCAGGTTTCTTGCTTATAAACCTATAAAGAGTTCTATTAATACAGAGGAATGCAAACATAAAGCTATAACGGAGTCCATTACTAACTCGAGTGGTGATCAAGATCTCATCCAGATATGAACATCTCTCACGATACTGATAACTGAGAGTTGATAGCCCATACATTACCCACTTCTGCTTTAGTTAATATGAAATGTAGATTTTTTTTTATTGTAGTCACTTACTTGGGAGCAAAGCCTATTACACTTAATGACCCCTGCTACTGAGTATACGCATAGAATTGCATCTGTAGGAGATCTTTAGAATCCTTTGTACTGAGCAACTTTTTAATAAGGGAAATTCCACATTTTCAAGTCTAGCATTTTTTTTTTTACATTTTTCCAAAGCAGAACTAGAAGTGGCAACTCATGGGTTCCACAGAAGTCAAGAAATTACTTCAGTGTATTCATTCTACAATAGATAATTTACTCTAGTTTCTAATATTATTATTAGATTTATATCCCACCTTAATTGTTTTTACAACTCAAAGCAGAATACCTAATATTCCCACCCCTATTTTCCCCACAACAACCCTGTGAAATGGGTTGGGCTAAGAGAGAGTGACTGGCTAAAAGTCACCCAACCAGTGTCTATGCCTAAGGAAAGACTAGAACTCATGGTCTCCTGGTTTCTAGTCCAGCATTTTAGCCTTTACACTAAACTGGTTCTCAGAATAAGATACTACATACCTAACTTGGTCCTTGACTGCTGCATCATTTAAGGGATGATTTCATCCAGAAGGGAATAATTCAAATTAGTCCTCATTTCGATATATGCTGCAGCAAAACAAGACAGTTTATTGCCAAGGTAATAATGGATTGCATCATGTATACAGCATAAGTCAGGATCTTTATTTTTTAAGAATCTATATTTAGGGCTTATGACTTATAAAGCCTTGGATCAGAAGTCAACTGTGCTACCTCCTGATGTTTTTGAAGGAGGGAGGAAAAATATCTTGGCTAATTTCCAAGCATACTGAGCCAGGTCATACATGGTGTGTTGATTTCGAGATACTATTGAAAATGTGCCAGGCTCAAGGCTTCCATGAGCTATACCATAATGGCTGTCGCTAAAACCACGAGGAGAACTCCTTTGGTGGCATTGCAGTAGTAACGCTATGCAGAAGAAACTGGAGAAGGGAGATATTTGGATTGTATTCACAATGTGAATGGCGTGGGTTACTATTTTTTCTATTGATTTTTCAGATATGGTAGTGAGGTTTCTGACACCTTGGAGGGGAGGGGAAAAGAGTGAATCAATTTCACCCACCATGCTCTATGCAGTTAAGAATATTCAATTGGTTATGCTAGATTATATTGTTATATAATGTTAGGCTAGCTATGTTTATGTTATGTTTGGTTAAATGAGGAAATCAAATGTCAATTATTGGAGATAAAAAGGGGTGGTTTTATCAGGTCCTCTTTATTTTATTTTGTCTCACCAGAAATAATAACTTTGGCTATGTGGCACTGAAGTGGGGAGCAGCTGGCCATTTGAAGAGGAAGCCAGCCCAATGTGCCCAAAGGGAGTCACCTGACCTGCCGAGAGCCAACATAGGAAAAGAAGGGGGTTCTGTCAGGTTTGGGGCAGGAAGAGTTTTAGGTGTGGCTTTGGTGAGGGAGTTGGCTGGAGTCTTGGGTGACCTCAGGCAAGGTGGAAAGTTAGCTTAGTTAGAATTGCATCAGGGTTGGGGTTTTTTGGTTTTTTGTTTGGTATTTAAACTGTCTGTTGTTGGAGTGGAAGCTTGTTTTCTTTTGGTGCTTTTCCTAAAATTGATTTTTGTTCCAATTGACCAGTTGCCTTCTATCACCCACTTCAACTGAGCTACAGACTCCCAAAGTTTTTGTTTGGTTTCCTTTCTGTATTTAGCCAGACCTGGGGGGGGGTGTATGTGAGGATCTCCCCTTCCATCCTCTCCTGGTCCCCCAGAGGCCTGGTATGGAGGGATAAACCAGTTTATAATGGGGGGGGGTGGCCGCAGCAAGGAGACCTCATCTTCCAGTCACTGGTCACCCATTGGCACAGTTACCTCAAAACTGAAGGACTTCAGAGGATTTGCTGGTTTGATCCTGAGGGAATCTTTCCTTATTACAGCACATTTCTTGATCTTCCTCAAGAAAGTGTCATTTTTTGGTTAGGCTGCATCTCAGTCAAAGATGATCTGACAGGAACACTACAATGATGGGGGAGATGATATAACAGGAGTCCATAATTATAACATGCTGTGTTATAGCTGTTCTGCCCTATTCCTAACTGAAAGATGGTGGGAAGGAAGGAAGGAAGGAAGGAAGGAAGGAAGGAAGGAAGGAAGGAAGGAAGGAAGGAAGGAAGGAAGGAAGGAAGGAAGGAAGGAAGGAAGGAAGGAATCTAGGATACTGGAGAGATGGGGAAAGACATGGAGAATTATTTTGACATTTGTTGTACTCAGAGTATTAAATTCTCTTTTTTCCTTGTGACAAGTGAATGTAAAAATGCTCATGCCTTGTGGCCTAAAGGACAACACAGTAGGATCAATGTTCTTTTTGTACTATATGAAGCTTGAGATTAAAGTCTTGACTGATAAACTGAGCATTCTTTAAAACTGACCAGAAGCAAACATTGTCTGTTTGCTGTTACTTTATTACAAAGATACCACTGAGAATTGTGGAAAAGGCGGTTTGATCTTAAACAGGTTGACCAATTGACTGCAGCCGTCAGCTCAATACACGAGATGCTTTCTGCAAATTATTGTTTCTGGTTATAAACCTTTATCATAATATCTTGGAATGAATTATGTATGTATTTCATGTTTTCTCTTCTATCAGCCTTGATGTTCCCATTTCAAGTTTCACCCTCGCCTCCTAATAATGCAATATTGAGGCCATTCAGACACTAATTATGCCTCTATGGCTTTCTTGAAATGACTAAATCAGCATCACTTCTATAATTATCATTAGCAACTTTGTATCAGTGGCGTTTATTACAAAAAAAAAGCCCAGCTTTAAAGGCGTTATGAAATTTTACACACACACACACACAAACACATACCCCCAGCAACAATGAATCTATATTCTCTACTTCTTCTTCCTTCCTCTTCGTAAATATGTATTTGACTAGTGGTATATAGTGTAGTAGCCACACATACCTTGTATCATTATGCAGTGTTCTTTGTTTATGTGAGACAATTAGAAAACAGATACATTTTGCCCATTGGAGATGGTGTGCAGTGCTACACTTCGTAAGAAAATATGGCCAGTTTTGATAACTGATGAATACCTAATCTCACCAGTTTACCTGGAAATCAGGCACAGGGGATAGACAAGGCCAGTTTCTCTGCTTGAATTATTAAAACTGCCAGCAATCATCTATCTGGGTAGCAGCTTTAGATACCAAAGTCCTGGGCTTTCGGTGTGCTTCTAAACTCCCTAACTGCTCTTTCAAGATTGCATTATCGGAATACAACCTACTTTTTTTGGGGGGGGGGGAGAAGGGAGGTCAGAATTCAGAAGCTACTCCTGTATTTGAATCATAATAAGGACTGCAATATATGAGTATCAATACTGGCCCCAGTGGAAGATTTTCTCTAGGGCTAAGAACAGCAAGGGTGGGGGGCAGGGGGAGGCAGTATTCCATTGGGATTTCAACACAAGGAGACATTAAGCAACTTTCTATGCTTGCCTCAGCCTCCTATCCTGGTCCTCCACACCCTGAAAGCCTGTAAGATAGGAACAAATTTCATACGCATTTATCAACATATCTGTTTCACCATTCAGTTGCAGCAGCAGTCAAGAACAATACATTCTGTTTTTTAACTGTGTTCTTGTTAGATAGGTGTTAAGTCAGGTCCAGCCACTGAGGATTATATGAGCAAATGGCCCACTGTCTCGACCTTTCCCCAGTAGTAATCTGTAACTATTCCAAGGTCATAACAGTGATCTCCCTGATCTTGTCCACCCACCTTATTTGTTGTCTTCCCTCTCTTTTGAATTCCCTAGGTTTCTTCTTATGATTTTTAGCTATCGGTGAAGTGAGATATAAATAGTGAATTGATCAGTGTTAAGACATTCTAATACGGTTTTGAGTACCTTTTGAGGTACTGAATTATATATCAGACAGCACTTTAGCAGTAGGGTGAAAAAGGGGGGATCTCATGAATCCTTTTTCCTAACTTATGTAACTTAGTGGGACTGTTGTGCCCTGAAATGTTCTGGAAACAACAGAAAAAGATATACAAATGGACAAATGTCAAAGCTGATCGAGAAGCTTACAAAAAGGGGAAGAAATCCTTGTTGTAGGAGCAACCCCAGGGGTTGATCATCAGTATCCTTCCAAGGAGGCTTCATAGAGCACATTACGCTTATAAATAAATTTTTAAAAAACCAGAAAGCCTATCTGTAGCAACATGACCAGACTTTTGAAGTAACTGACTTGCACGTGGGTTGAACTACAAGCAAAACTGAGTCATTGGAAGAATAGGGGAGTGCTTCTGTTCAATAATTTTAGATTCTGGACTTAAGGACAGGACTTTTGCGGTGACAATATGTATTACTTCTTCTCAAATGAGATAGGAGGAGGGCCTCCATCTGTGGAATAGAGCTTTGGACTCTTGCCTCAAAGTCATCGACTGATGGCATCACTGAAGTTCCAGAATGTTTTCAGAGTGAGCTGTGCATACGGTGTTTCCTACTCTGAATCTTCCCGATTATTCTTAGGATTGTTTATTGACTATACATGTAAGAATAAGCTATAAATTGCTCAGAAAGTATTTTGATTTTGACTTCTTAAATCTCTGAACATGTAACATTGATGGGGATGGGATTTAGATTGTTTTATGATTTATGCTGGAAAATAACAAACTGTTAATAACAAAAACAAACTGGATATGTAAAAAAACTGGACTGAGTGAGCCTTGCCTGTGTAGGGTTCCCAACACTATTTATTCTGCCTAGCTATTGCTCATTTTTGAATTTCTGCATTGATGTATCTCTTCCTAGGAAAGAAAGAAAGAAAGAAAGAAAGAAAGAAAGAAAGAAAGAAAGAAAGAAAGAAAGAAAGAAAGAAAGAAAGAAATGGATTCTTGCATTTTATGACCTATATTTCTCTCTGGATAGCAAAATGATGGTGCCAAACTAATTATTGCTTTGTCTAATTTTAAATCCAGGGCTAGAGAGATTAATAACTTGCACATTAATTCCAAACATCAACAGACTCCATAATATAATGCAGATTTAAGGGAATTAAAGAGTATGCTCTGAAAACCCTTTTTATATTCAGAATCCTAACCAGCTGATGTATTTTTGCTAAGATATTTTATGTGGAACAGGGAGATCTATAATTTCTGATGAGATGACCCTTTACTTTTGTTTAAAGCACTCTCTGCATATGATCCAGCGAAGAGTTAAATATGCTTAAACTCAGTGAAATTAATGGGTTGTATCCTACCACAGTTAACTCCATCACTATGATACAACTTTA
The DNA here is from genome assembly GCF_059951505.1 of Python bivittatus. Lineage (NCBI taxonomy): Eukaryota > Metazoa > Chordata > Lepidosauria > Squamata > Pythonidae > Python > Python bivittatus. The sequence continues at coordinate 103,581,268 of NW_028277075.1, read as the reverse complement.
TCCATATTCTATTCCATTCTGAAGGAACCTCTGCCCTTAGAAGCAGATCCTCAGCCGGCAGAGACAGGAGGAAAAACAACACAGTCTTAACTTACAAAAGTGGAAAGATTTTCCAATAAGGCAAAGCTGCCATCAGATGCTATCCGCTGAATTTTAGTGCACCCGTGATGGATTGTGACTTTTGGATTTATTAGCTAAATACTACAGTACATCCTTTCAAAATCTGAACCAGTGTAAATTCATGGCAAACGTGCAATAAGGGGTGGCATTCTTTCAGATGGTAACTATTGGTTATGTACCTTTTCTCCATCTCGAGCTTAGAATGTTTTAAAATAGTTATAAATATATATTTATTAAGCTATTTATTAAATTTTAATAAATAAATGCTTGCTTGTCCAGTCTTTTTTTCTGTGACCTCTAGAGAAAAGATATTATAGAACTGGAAAGTCACTACCAAAAATGTCCCCAGTTAAAAATATTCATCACAAGGTCTTATGATCTTTCCTATAAATCTGATCCATAGAATTAACAAAACTCTGATTTTCAATTATTGTTCTTTCTGGCAATATATTAAATAGTACACTATATTTTTTTGTGCCTAGTTACAAAATAGCAGAGATTGTAGACCCTGTAAAGGATATTACCCTTAGAAAGGACATAGCTTCAGATGGCTTGAAAAGCTTCACTGCAATATACTTTATTTGAAATATTCCTCTTGCACTTCTCTTGAAGGCAGAGATAGCAGGGATGAAGAATGGGAAGCACAGCAACGTCCATCTTGTCCAACAAAAAGCCTATGGAGAAGTTGTGCTGAACCAAAGCAGAAACTGCTCTACTCCAATTTTAAAAATAAAAAACTATCCAACTGGTAAAATGGGAGATGATGATGATGATGATGATGATGATGATACCTTTAACACCATCAAACAACAACATCTGCCTATCCAAGGTCCTTGGGAAGGACTCGATTGATGGATAAAAATGCCAAATCCAGTCTAAACATCTGGCTGACTGCAATCAATAACAACAATAACAACAACTAACACCTTCTGACCACTTGTATTTCTTGATTTACAGACCTGTTGGCATAGCTTATAGATAAACTTAGCCTTTTTTAGGAATTATATTTTGTGTCTTGCTTGAGCAATTTTTTTTAAAGCAGGTGTAATATATGGGTTAACATTGCATACATAATACTGTATAAAGTAACAGCCTCTTTAGATCTCAGACTCATGCATGCAGTAAAGAAGACATGCTCAGTACAAGACAGACCAGACAAGCAATACTAAGAAAATTGTGTGTGTGTGTGTGAAAAGGAGGAGTGAAATTGCTGAAGACCTGAGATAGAGAGGACATCAAGACTAATAGGAACTATACTATAGATTAGACAAATAATATGATGGATTTGGAGAAAGGTAAAGGATCTCACAAGAAAGAGCAAATCAGATGAAAAAGAGCAGTGGAATATTTTTTCTCTCTTGTGTGAATCTGCATAAACAAATTCTTGCCAAAGAATTCCACACAAACAGTCCAGCTGTTCCAATAGGCAAGATTTCCAGAGGTGATGAAACTATTTGGCCAGCTATTTGTGTCAGTGTTATGGAGTTCATCATACTAATCAACCTTATTCAATTTTGTCCATATACTAAAGGAAAGCTACAACATCTAAGACTCTGCTAAGTCAGAGAACACCAGGAAGTCGATCAAATCTCCAAATAATCTTTGAATAGGTCTGAAATGATTTGAAAGAACTTTATGTGATCCAACATCTCAAATCAATCTGAATGTGCAGTTTGACTGAATCTCCTTCAAATCAAAACATTCCCTTCAAACTTTGCACATTCCTATTATGTTTAAGTTTGTGCAATGAGACTGAAATGTCACTAAATTTGAAGCTCATAGTTTATGAAGGGACCACTTTGACTCCCTCCCCCTCACCTTGATAAGACTGAATATCACTTAAATCATCTTTAATTCTGATAATATGATGCAGTTATATCAGGTGAAGGTCAAGGACCTGAATAAATTCTTTTGTGAAGACGATTAGCAGGCCTTTGAAATGAAAAAGACTCATGCATCAAATGATCTTATGAAAATAGAATTACAAATGATGAGCTTCAAAATAAATTGTAATTTTATGAAATTTATTGAAGAGTGTATTGTATTGGCAATGTGCAAGATTGCTAAGTGATACCTCCCTTTTAAGGAGTAACAGCAGAAAGGAATTGTGTTGAACAATTATTTTTCCTCTATGTAGTTTTTGCTTTACCATCATTTGTAAATTACTATACATTTGTATTTTACTATAAATCTGAAGAGAGGTGTTTATACCTTATAAATGAAATTAAAGTGGAAAATGGATTATTATACAATCTGGGCCCCATTATATGCCAGTAGGCTTTAGCCCTAGACATAAATTTACTTGACTTACATCTAAGTAAATATGCATACAATTAGGCTGTGAACCTTATATTGTATGAAACTTTTAAGACAGCCAATATTGATTTCCCCAAGTTACGCAAGTAAGGAGGCCTGGTACTGAGGAGTGACAGCTTAAATCTAGCCATTCACTTGGTAAGTTGAAGTAAGATCTGTCCTGGTCTAATTCAAAGCATAGCCATTGCCCTGCATTAACTTTTAGTTGTAACAATGTTCATTTTACTATGAACACTTGTCTTCAATTAATGAAAAAAACTGTTGCTACATTGGCAGAATTTCATCTTGACAAGCAGCATGCATACAAAGAGCAGGCAGCACAGAAATGAGCAGTTTTGAATGCTACTACTACTGCTGCTACTACTACTACTACTACCACTACCAGAATATATCTTATATATCGTAGAATATCAGAATGATCTTCAGAGATATTTAAGGTTCAGTATGGATCAATTTAGTATGGAAATAGCTTCTGGTTTGTAGGTCTGTTCTTCTGCACTTCCTGCACAGAAGAGCACATGGGGATTAACAACCTCTAGCACTTTTCTACATCTTCTGCCCTTCATGTGGATCATCCAACAGAATGAAAGTACTGCTAACACCAACAAGATAGATCCTATGGAGGATGGGGGGAAAAAAAGAAACGGATGCATTTTATCCCTTGTCTACTGGTGCTGTCAACTCAGACATTAATCTGTGATAAACTAAAATGGCATCCATATACAAAAATAACAGCATTAAAATTGCAAGTATAGTATATTGGTACACCATATTCAGTGGCAGAGCACTGAATAACTGCCCAGCAGAATTGGATGGGACAAAGGTGCTCAGTTAGTAAGAGGCTGTGCCTGCTTCAGAGACTTGATGGATCCCAGGATCACCTGGCTCTCTATAGCCCTCTCTCCCAACCTGCTGATCTCTTGATGGCTTTTTGTGGCCCCTCTCAGAACGCAATCAATACTTCAGAAGTTACAACACTGACTTTCTCATAGAGGAAGTATTCAAAAAAGCAGCATGTATTGAGTGTTCTGAGGAGTAACAAGGCCTTAAAACTCCTGGCCTAGGATCGTTATCCTTCTAGAACAGCCTTTCCAATACAATACAATACAATACAATACAAATACTTTAATTACCAAGTATAAAATATACACAAGGAATTTGTCTTCAGTGATGAACAGCAAGATCAACGGTGCGTTTGGATAGCAACAAAAAATTAATAAACAGTAACAATAACACTGCCCAATAAAATAACTTTTCCAAAGAAGAAGCCACTGTCCAGTACATATCAAATCATACAGTGTTTAACAGAGCAATGGCACAAGGGAAAAAACTATTCCGATGTCTAGATGTTTAACATATGGAGCTCTATAGCGCCGTCCCGAAGGAAGAAGTTGGAACAGGTTATATCCAGGATGGGAAGAGTCTGCAGATATCCTCTCTGCCCTCCTTTTGACCCTCACAGTATACAGTTCTTCTATAGAAGGCAGACGGGTTGCAATTATCCTTTCTGCAGACTTAACTATCTGTTGAAGTCTGAATCTGTCGTTTGGTTGCAGAATCAAACCAGACAGTTATAGAGGAGCAGATAACAGACTCAATGATTCCCCTGTAAAACTGTACCAAGAGCTCCTGGGATAATTTAAACTTCCTAAGTTGCCGCAGAAAAAACATCCTTTGCTGTGCCTTTTTAATGATGGCTGTGATGTTAAACGTCCATTTCAGGTCTTGGGAAAGTATAGAACCCAGGAACTTGAAGGACTCTACCACTGATACTGGGCTGTTGAGTATGGTAAGGGGAGGAGTATTAGAAGGATTCTTCCTAAAGTCCACAATCATCTCCACAGTTTTAAGTGTGTTCAATTCCAAGTTATTACAACCACACCATAAGACCAGCTGTTGAACCTCCCGTCTATATGCTGACTCATTTCCATTTCGAATTAGACCAATGACAGTTGTATCATCCGCATATTTCAAGATTTTAACAGAAGAGTCTTTTGAAATGCAGTCATTGGTATAAAGGGAGAAAAGCAACGGGGAGAGAACACATCCCTGAGGGGCACCAGTACTGATTAACTGGGTACTGGATGTAATTTTGCCTAACCTCATGTGTTGTTTCCTACCTGTTAGAAAACTGATTATCCATCTACAGGTATGGTCAGGCACAGGAAGCTGGATCAGTTTGTTGTAAAGAATTTCTGGCACAATAGTATTAAATGCTGAACTGAAGTCCACAAAAAGAACTCGTGCATAAGACCCCGAAAGTTCAAGATGTTGCAGAATATAGTGAAGGGCCATGTTAACAGCATCATCCACTGACCTGTTTCCACGGTAAGCAAACTGCAGTGGGTCTAACAGGGGATCCGTGATGGCTTTCAAGTGAGCCAACACGAGCCTCTCAAAGGTCTTCATGACCACAGATGTCAGTGCAACTGGGTTGTGTAACAGTGCAACCTAGCACTTTCAAAATGTGCTGGATCTTCATCCTCCAGAATTCCCAGAAAGCATGGGAATTGTATTCCCAACATTTCAAGAAGGTGCCAGGTTGGGAAATGATTGCCACAGAGGCACAACAGAGCTCTCTAAAAGGCACCAAAAGTATTTAAAATAAAATCATATATCAGTAGCAAAGCTTGGAAACCTGATTATAGCTGATAAAAGACATTTTCCAGAAATGTATTTTCAGGCAGCATAGTCTTTTCAAGTTTAATTCAGAAAAACAAAGTCTTAAAGATGATTACACAGATAGAACTGAATATGGATTATGTGTGCAATTTAAATGCCCCTACTCCATGATTAAAAACTCTTTTTATAGACTCATTATACTAATTCTCCCCCACCTTTTTTTTTTTCAACCCAAGATATTACAATTTATATCTGGGGAAATCAATGCTCTGTGTAACAAATGTGGTAAACCACTTTGGGCTCAAGAACGAAAGTAACTCTGGGCAGGTGTGTTGTGATCTGCATGGTGACAGTTGCTGGGGCCTTAGCTTGAACAAGTAAAGCTACCCCATTTTGGGTCTGCAGCTTCTGATGCAGTTCCCTGAAGTTTCTTTGCTTTACATGCCTATGGCTTACAAGGAGGGTTTACAATATTTTCCATTGATACTGTACCATCTAAGCCTGCTTTAATGACCAAGTGCTGGAAAGTAGTCATTTTTAGATGGAGGGCAGCAGGTAGAGTAGATCCAGGCTGCAAAGCTCTGTACACCCACTAGAAGGCTCCACAGAGATTCAGAAAACTCTAAGAATGATTTACTGCCATCTATTGGTCTTGCATATTTTTGCAGCATGGATCTGGTTGCCTCTACAAACTAAACAGAATACACTAAACTGTGATTGACTAGCTTGTGGTTCAGTGTCATTCAAACAGAACCATTCAATAAAATTTTATACTTTTATGCTAAAGACTACTATGAACTGGATATTACATTCAGAGGTTGTAATGAAAGAGAAACTTCTGGAAAGGATCAAGTTTATTGATAGAGAGGTACATATCCAGACCCCTTTGAGTATTACATGCATCAATGGGCTTATCCAGTAAGTGTGTGTGATGAGTCCCAGGCTGTATATCTGGGAGAAAATATCACTGAACTCAGAGAAAGGCATCTTCTGTTCAATGACTATTGGTAGAGTTTGGCAGCAAGCTTTTTTCAACACAAGGAGTTGAGACCAGTGCCTTCCAAGCTGGGCAACTCCTAGATGTGTAGACTTCCAACTACCTGACCTCAGCAGCAGCCATACTGCTCCACGCATCTGGAATTGCCTAGCTTGCAGAAACAGTGAAGTAGGCAATCCAATACCTCTGGAAATAACAACTACAATTCCCAAGATCCTTTGTTGTCAGCCATGCTGGATGGATGAGCTGATGGGAATTAGCATTTTAACACTCGGCAAACAGAGTTATTTATCTTCTGCATGATAATTGCTCAGATTTTTAAATCCATCAATGGCATTAATTTATGTATCTTTAGATCTCAAATGTAGTAAAATTACAGTGGCGGCTATTCCTGAGGCTATGAATCATTGCCTGCATTGCAAAGGATATTGCATCTTATCGTGTTAGTCTAACAAAGTTGTGGCAGAACAGTTAGTTGTTCCCAAACACTTAACCCTTAAAACTGCTGGGAATGTTCCCAGTCCTATAAGTAGCGAGCAATGTGAAGGAAGCCATTCTAATGGTTAGAGCCATGCTAATTAATGTTCATGGCATTGCTCAATCTATGGATTAATATTTACTTACACAAAATGGAAGAATACTATTTAATTTGATTTAAAGATAGATCCCATTTGACAGATAGAAATGGTGATCCATGCTAAGGACACAATTGTCAGGTTCATACATTATACCTCAATATTTGTTTATCTTTGTGTGGAACTGGCCGCTGGGCTGGCATGGATTATGGATGAGCATGTTGTATATACATCGCTAGTGTGGTTTTAGCAAAGCATGGTTAAAACAATCTGTAGCTTCTGTGATGTGCAAACTCAGCCAACAGGTAACATGAGGTACAGCCCAAAGCTCTGGATGTTTAGATGCAAGTCTTACTAAAATGACTTGGATTTACTTCCAAATGACCCTATTTAAGAGGGCAGAATCACACATAAACCCACAAGTATTTACTAAGATATACTTAAAACACAGAATGGGACCTGCTGTTTGGTAAATGGGTTTGGGCTTCACTTCTCACATACTGAGTACTTCCAGGTGGTTTCATGTCCTGGGAAAGATCTGCAACACCCGTCAGGGTTCATGTTTCACGGAGGTCTATCTTGAAGGTATCTGGAAGACTAAACAATTTATTATGGCATAAGCTTTTGTGTATCAGAATTCCTCACGTGCCTGAAATGTTATCCTGAGTTGCAGGTCAAGATATACATATATAGCTTGGGATGGGAAATGCAAATCGTGAGATCAAAAGGAAAACGAAATACAGACAGTAACACTTAACACTCCAACCACTGTATACACCTGTACTGGAGGATAATTTGTGGATCAGATGAAGTTCCTTGAAAGCGCATGCCATAATTAATGCTAATCTTTAAATGCCACAAGAGGCTTTCCCTGGGATTGGCAAGGAAACCTGTAGCAAATTCTAAAGAGGATCATTTAAGAGAAAGGCCCTCAGAGTTGGATGAGGGGGATATAATAGGCATGCTTGCATAAAAATAAAGCCAAAGCCGTAGTGAATTCCTAAGGCTTGGTTCTGAGGAAGAGAGCAACTTTTTATGCTTAGAAGGGGAATAGACCTTTTTTTTACAGTAAGGGGGGGTAATGCGTTTAGGATGGTGCCGTTATAAGTCAATCTGTGTTCAGAAAGTGAGCACCGGGACAGGAAATTTTTTTTATATATATATATATGGCGCGCGCAAATGAAACGTAGCCGAAAAAGCAAGCAATTCGAATAGATTTATTCACACTTCGCCTCGTCTTCCCTACTGCTCGGTAGCTGCAATCCCCTTCGCCACACGCTCCCTTACCTGGGCCGAAAGCCCCCCCCGGCAGGAGTCGAGACCGTGCGACTTTCCTTCCGCGCACACCGGCGTGCAACTCCCAGGATCGGGCTGCACGCCGCCTCTCAAGTTCGCGCTCGCCCGCTCGCTCCTGCCTGTGGTCCCGCCGCAGCTCATCCCGGCCTCCCAAAGTCTCTCGAAGTGAGTCTGCGAGAGAGCGGGATGTGCAGAGACGCCCGTGCCTGCGAGACGCGGTAGGGGCTGGAGCAAAGGCGCCGCTGCCGCTCCCGCTTCTTGCGAAGGGGGAGGGGAAGCCGGAGGCGCTCGCTGGCTCGCTCCCCGCCGCTTGTGCTTCTCTGGCGCGGGAGGGGGGCTGGGGCCGGGGATATGGAGCTTCCCCGGCGGCAGGGAAGCTGCCAGAGCTCCGAGAAGTCTCTCTGTTGCTGCAGGAGCCGGAGGCGAAGCTGGGAGCGGGGATCCCGACTCCCTCAGTTCCCGGTGGCCCTCCTGGAGCCGCAGAAGGGGAGGGCGAGCTTCCTGGCTGCTCTGCCATGACCTCCCGGCCACCTCCAGGCGGTGTTTGCATGTTTCCTTGCAAGCGACAGCCCCTACTATGTAACCTGACCTGTGCAGCCAGGGGCCTTGTGCGGCGGCGGTGGCGAAGGCAACAGCGGCAGCGCGGCCATTGAGAGCCTCCTGCGCCTGGATCTGGTGCGTCCCTCTCTCTCTCTCTTTTTCTCTCCCCCTCCTTTTTTTTTTTTTTTTTTTTGCAAACTGATCTTTGGCTCTTAGTGTGAAAGTGATTTGAATTTGGCTCGGCGGCGCTCTGCGCAGGCGTTCAGCTGCTGGCATGGTGGCTCTTTGCAAAGCAGCTGTTTTGGGTTTGAAATTCCAACATGGCAGAGGCTGCAGTCAGTCTTCCCTTCAAAAACTTGGAATGATTTCAAATCATAGGCACCTTCGCTTAACCCGAGCCCCAGTTCCTCAGCGCGCCGAAAGAATCGATTGTGCCCGAACCTCCAGGTAAGCTCTTCGGTGACTCGTTTCTCTTTCTCTCTCCCCTTCTTTTTCTCCGCCTGCTCTCTTTAAAATTTTATACAATTTTAAATGTATCCCGAGCGGGCGCGAGCGCTCTAAATTCCCCGAGCTTTATAATGAAATGGATGCTCAGAGATAGGAAATCGCCAAGTCTGGGTTTATTCTCTCGCCTGCCCCCGACTTCTCTTCCCCCTTGTTTTACGCGCAGTGTGGAAAGTAAAGCGATACAATCGTAGCGATGGCTTTTCTTTCCCTGATCGTTGCTAACAATAGTGCGGAGAGTAAGAATTCGGGATTGAGAGATTGATTACACTCCCCCCTATTAATCCACTTTCACTGAAGAGGGTCTATTTATTTCTCAAGTTCTGGGCGAAGCAGTAACGTGTGCGGCTTAAGTGCAATTGGGGGAACTAACTTTTAAGCAAATCCGTGCAAATAAGGATGGGGAAAGTTAAGGGTGAGGGGTGTGTGAATTTGTCTGAGAAGCTGATGCAGAAAAATTTAAACACCTCATCGGCGGGGGGGGGAGGGTGGCACGGTGGGCGTATTGTTGGCTTTGAACTGAGAGGAAGATGTATAATTTACTGGTATATACAACCCACTGATCCTATTACTATCTTCCCTGGAGCTCTTGTTAGTTTCAATGGGAGTGAGTGAAATTGACATGGACTTGTATTGCTGGTCATGTGCTCTCTCTCTCTCCCCCCCCCCTTTCTTTCTTCTCCTCTGATCTGAAATTCCCTTTTTGTTGATGTTGCTTTCCCTCTTAATTATATGCATGTAGGTTAAATGAATACCTGACGAAAAGGCCCACGTTTCAAGGCAGTGACATTTGATAGCTGAGAGGAAAAGTGGCATTCATGAAAAGCAACCTTTGGAATTCCTGCTTGTGAGAAGAAGGGGGAAAAAAATTCCAATTCAGCTTTTTTGTGCTGCCAGCAAGAAATGATCAGTAGCACCAGTGTTTATGGTAGGTCTGTTTGGGAATCTCGTTTACTTTTCTTTTTGTTGTTGTTGTACTATGGATGTTTCTTTTCTTTTGTTTTTGAAAGAGCATGATGAACATGTCAGAGGACTTTGCATGTATCTGAAGATCACTATAACAAGGTTAATGATAAAGCTTTAGGTGTATAAATAAGATGTGTGTGGATATGTGGGTGTGCACTGTCTTATTGTTTTGTTTCTAATTTTCTGCTTTGAACATACTGTTACTTTTGTTCTGTCACAAACCTAAAGTTGCATGTTACTAGCAGTGCACCATGTACACTCAAATATGATGTAAATTAGTCAACTTGCTCACTGTAAAAGGAGGGGGGGGGGGAACCAAGCACACAGCTAAGCCTTCCCACACCGCTATGGTTTCCTGTTTATTTTTCAAGTATAGTTATTGATTATTTTTCAATAGAGGTCTCCCCCTTTTTCATTTTTTCAATGGGTTTTAGATGAGGATAATAAAATGCTTTCTAGGGATTCTCTAATAAATGCTTCTCTCTGTTTCCTGCAACACCCCCCCCCCCCATCTTCCAGTTTAATAACGGCCTGTATATTTTCTATCCTCTTTTCCATCTGGCGGCTTGTCATTGCTGTGCTGTGCAATGGAACATCCATCAGATGTTGTAGGAGGCTTGAACAATTATTCTATGTTTTTTTTTTTTTTAAGAGTGATGGTAGGCATGCCAGATAAAACAGGGAGGATTTGAATATACCTGTCCGATGCAACGTATACAAGGCCGTGGGTAGAAGCCCAGGGAACCATATCAGCAGATTAGTATTTTGTATATAAGTTTGGGAATTTGTGCGAAGGGGGAAAGGCCAAGAATGTATCTGCTTTTTAATAGCCCTTAGCAGAAATAAATAAGGAGCAGGATAGAAACTCATGGGCAATGGTAGGGCTGTTGGCTGGAGGGGGGACAGTGTTGGCCATTGATTTTTCATAATGGCACAACCCTGAATCCTGTATTCAGCTTAGGAATAGTTGCTAGTGGGCCGTGCCCATAAGCTGATGCTGAAGGTTTCTGTATATTTCCAAAGAGTAAAACAGAACTGCTATCACAATGGAAATGAATGTGTGTGTATGATGTTATCTATCTATCCATCCATCCATCCATCCATCTATCTGTCTATCTATTGTTTGGAACTTGTTGACTTTGAGGTGATCAATACAGCAGTGTTTATTTTAGATGCAAATAATCAGCTCTGAGACATTTTGAATGGGGGGGGGTGAGAGAGGGGAGAGCAGAAAGACACAGCTTTCTCTCTCTCTCTCTCCCCCCCCCCCCTTTCCTAGAGCTGTTGGAGAGAACGTGATTGCCAGATGGGAGATTTCCCTCTGTGATGTTAAAGCTGTAATATATATTCACAGCAGATTGGACCTGCTGCTTGTGATGAGGGTATTACATTTATAAATTTTAAATCGGGAATTGGATAGTATGCTGAGAGCTGAAATTGGATGGGGTGAATCGTTGCCACTGTTTAAATGCAGTTCCTGGAGAAGGAGGATGAGGATGAGGAAGATGATTCTAATAGTAATAGATAGTAATCACGGCTGGGCTCCCTAGTTTTGTGTATTGTATGGCACATGTGTACTTCCTCCTCCCCACCCCAGTATGCAAGCTCTTTGCCCTATCCATATCCCTACTTCTCAGTTTCTTAGTAGAATATCTTAACTTGCAGAGTGGTTTAGAAATTGCACCCATCTGGGGGTGGGAAGAAGGGAGTCCACGAGAGCTAACAAATGTAATCACTTCTGCGTCTCGATTATAACAACCCAACCAAATGTGTGGCAGTGATCATTGTCTGCAGATGTGCCTCATGATTATTTTTGTTTCGTGGAGGGTGGGGGCCTGTCAGAGGCAAAACACCCAGAATCAGGAGCCAGTCACACTCCAGCAATTCTGCTGGTGCAAATTAAAAGTGTGTTCTGGTCAGGAAATGAAAGCTACTGTGTCTCTTTTGAACAAGTCGTTTATCAAGGAGAACATCTATCAAGCAGCCACTTGTCACAATATATTGTGGAAAAAAAGTTGGGAAAGCTGCTTTAAAATGTTCCCCCTCCCCTTGGCTAAAAAGAAAAAAAAATACTGTACATCCAAGTGCGGGGAAAGCTGTGGTAAATAGGATTTCTGTTTTTTTCCTTAAAAACAGTCAGCACATCCCCTTTTTACAGTTGCGATTTTGAGCTTTTTAAGATAAAGATGCATGTGCTACTTCTCATATTTTCAGACTAAAACTTCATTACATCTGTTATTTTAGTGTTAATGGCTCGGATTTCTTTTTCTGTGTGTCTGTATTGTTTTTAAGTTGCTTTCCAGGAGGGGATTGCAAGGTTTAGATGGTAGATTTCTGACCTCTGATAAATCTTCTCTGGTCAGCTGAGCTTGCCAGCGAATGTTGTCACTGCTTTGTACCATATCAGACTGCCTGTTAAAGACACCTTTGTATAGTTGCTCATTGACAGATGCACAAGGGAATTCTTACTATAGGTAGGAAACATCATTACAGATCATTCAGATCAGGAATACCTTTGTTGTTGCTATAACTCCGGATGTAAAATTATTTTCAAAACTGTACTGGATATGAACTTCCAGAGAAGTTCTTAGTTTTCTTTGCTAGACAGTTTTTCTTTTTAATCTGTTAAAAAGTTCTTTGAAATAGATGTATTCTGGAGAGTTTTCTTTTCCTTTATGGTAACTGGGAAATAAGGGCTGCTGTAATCTCAATAGTCTAATAGGAAGTTCTTGATATTTGTATTTATTAGTGAATCATGTCTGCTTCTTAGCCAGTGCGGTAGGATAACTTATTGTAAGATCTTTTGTGACAAGAAGTGACTGCTCTGTAATCTTATGTGGACGGTCATCACTCCTCCCCCTTCTCCACCCTCCACCAAAGTGATTATATTACAACAGAGCTGTATTGGCATAAGAGTAGGATTTGTATCAGTTTTATAGCAGACAAATTGGTGTTTACTTCTGGATAATAAGCAATAGCTTCAGGACTGCTCATGCAGACCTAGCAGGACATAAAACCGTAGCTGTGGTCCCTCAGTCACCAGATCAATACAACCAAGGAACTTTTCTCCAAGTCCTTTCAAAGAGCAGACATTTGGTATGAAAGCTCAATTTACCAATATTTTCCAGGGTACATGGATGACAAAATATATTCTCTGAACTTTGTGCAGAAACAGTGAGGCTATCTTTATATTCGGGTGCTGACTTTTACAGTCGTCCTTACTGCTTTGAAGTATCTCCCTTCCACTCACCCACACGCATGTGTAACCATCTAGGATTTTAGATGGCCCAACTTGAACTTAAAGAAGCAGTTCATGCTTGTGTCTAAAACATGTTGCAGAGGGAGTGTGGGATGGGGGGGGGGACAGGGAGGCTGCGGCAAGTGTTTATATCTGCTTTTACAATAATGCTTTTGGAGGCTGGTTGTTCCAGTTCATGTGTAGCTGTCAATTAGCTCGGTGTGTGCATGCAAGGAGTTTCTCCATGTAATGACTGATCTTCCTGCAGTCTTAATCATCAATTAATCAGCTAATCTGCTTGTTTAGGAGCCATTTTAATGATACAAAACCAGCATGATAGCTGTACGGAGGAAACTCTCTTGCAAGTTGTTTTTAATCCACTTGTCTAATCTAGTGTTACTAGATCAGATAAAAAGGAAAATCTGTTGCTTTGCCTTCAATTAATATGCAATTAAAATGCACCCTTATGACAAAACAACAAGGACTAAAAAATAAAAGAAAACATTGTCTTTGTATTTAAGTAACTTCAAAAAAGTGGTAGATGTATTGACATGCTTTTTTAATTAACTGGAATTTCATAATGATTTATTAATGGGAGAAAATGTGTTATCTGGGCATTTTGTGAAGTAATGAAGCATTTTGCTGTCAATAGGCACAATGAACCATTTCATCAGGGCATCAGCGTATTTGCCAGCTCCCCCCCATCATTAATGAGCAAAGCAATAGAAACAAATAATAACATTTAACTTGCAGTAGCCAGCTTTCTCTTTTCTTTTTCTTCCTCTTCTCTTATGAACTAGAAGCTGAACAAACCAGGGGAAGTTAGTGATAGCAGAGTGACTTTGAATCTATTGATTTCTCTTCAGTTAATATTTCCTTGATTCTGGAAGAAAGTAAAGCAGTAATTTGCATTTCGGTATTAAGAACAATGGCTTTTTAAAAGCCTAAAGTAGGTTTATCAAAGTTTTTTTCCCCCTTACCAATTAATAATTATGCTCTGATAATCAAATATTTTAACTACGATGGTGGTATCTTCCCCAGAAGTAAACCTGCCTGGATTCAGTGAAGTTTAACTTCTTATTGTATATGTAGGATTGTACCTTTAACCATTTTCCTTCTTCTTTTTTCTGATATTAGATCTTCTTTTCTTTGAGCTATAAAACACTTTGTACAGTGACTATTGTTAAGTTTTACATTCTTTCTGGGGTGAAATGCTGTCTTGTATTTCTCCTAAAATAAATCTTACATGGAATATAGTTTCTTGGAACTTTTAGATACTGGGGGAACTCTGTACTATTTAATTAAGAGTACAATGTTCTGTCTGTCTATTCAGAAGTAAGTTTGTTTTAGTTAAATGGGGTTTACTCCTAAAACACTGATTGCATCATTAAAAAGAATAAAAGCCCTAAAGATAGAGACACTGGCATCGAAAATGCATGTGAATTCCATACTAGTCTACAGATTTCTATATATCATACAGAATGTATATATACCTATATAAATATGTGTCTATGATGGCAAATGCCCAGATTACTATTTTTGCATGCAAACTGAATTGTGGGCATTAATTCTACTATTAAATATAAACAGCTTTATTTGTTTCTCGCAAATGAAGAGAGGGAGGAAGAGAAAGGATAAAACTTGACTCTCTTCTACGAGGCAAGTGTATAACAGGTGTATTATTCTGGGCTGGGAATACTATAATCTTTCATTGTCATGAAGCCTAAACTTCCAGGAAGGCTAAATTAGAAACCTAAGGCTATCAGTCCTGCAGAAGAAGTGGATGGCAAAAGTCTATACCTGTTGATTTAACCAGGGAGAGTAAAAATCTCCCCCCAAACGGATTGAGTTTGGCTTCTCCAATAAAATATTAATAGATATTTGTAGAAAAAGAAAACACCACAACTATGAGAGCAGCACTGGCATAGCAGTTGCTTTTGATATAACGCGAGCCAAATTTCTTTGCCTCATCATAACAACCTGTTTTTGCAGGGCATTTGAGAACAAGGTACTTCAGGCCACAGTTTGCTTCAGCAATATCAATCATGGTTCCAGCCATACGCTTCATGGCTGGCCGTTTTCTTTTGAGGATAAATTGTATTTAAAGTGCAAACTTTGAAATGCAGGAGTAAAAATAGTGTTTTATATCTTTTGCTGAAAGTAGTTGTAATACAG
This sequence comes from Python bivittatus, assembly GCF_059951505.1. Taxonomy (NCBI): domain Eukaryota; kingdom Metazoa; phylum Chordata; class Lepidosauria; order Squamata; family Pythonidae; genus Python; species Python bivittatus. The sequence goes on along the minus strand of NW_028277075.1, from coordinate 103,565,919 downwards.
GACTTCCCAAATGACTGGTTGCTGCCGTTTATCATTGATTCTTTTTATTAAATAATCAGGTCATATGCATAGCTTTACTGGAGCATAGTCTTTAATGTAGCCCATTCAGGTGCCATGGTACAGAGATTCATATAATGTGAATCCAGTATTGTAAAAGTGTTTTTACAAAAAGACACAATACATTTCCCTCAGCAGAGCAATGACTTATTGGTCGTACAGAATTTCTTGTGTGGTCTTAGGAAGGGATATTATTTCAATGAGTTCATGTGCATAAACGCACACATGACATGGCTTCCTTCAGTGATTTATCTAAAGTGGTCTATCTGTGATTTGTCTACCGGCAGTCCAAATTGCACATTGAGCAATGGCTTGTTTGAATATAATTTAGTTTCTTGTATATTTTGATCATGTGTGCGCGTTAACTGGTTGAAGTAGCACGTTTGCTGCAACTGTTCGCAAAGATGCTAGATTACAAATATTTTTCTATTAAACATTAAGCAGTATGTCTACATTTTTCCTGTCTCTGTATTTTTGTGTATGATGAACCTTTTTTCCCCCCTTTTAGTATTTAATTTAGGCAGTGGGAAAAGAAAAAGCCTGCATTTCTCTGTATGGTTAAATCTAAAGAACTTAATTATCTTTAAAGCACCTAACCTTGCTCAAGATTGCAACCCGTATAGGCTCATGATAACAACATGCTAATGTTGTGCCTAAGCATCTTTTTGCTTTGCTTTAAGGAAACTTAAGATACAAACGGTCCAGTGATGATTCAAGTCAGTATTTCACCTTTCCGTGAGTTGCTTTCTTTATTTCTGGAGCAACTTTAAAGAATCTTTAGAGGCAAGCTGGAAGTACAGGTACGAGCTGCAGTTGTCTGAATATTGGCTGTTGAGCTTAGCAGTTGCATTTCTGGAAAAATGAGTATAGGAGCAAGCTGCTGCGGACCTTATTGTTTTTCTCCTAGCACTGACACCTGGGAGTCCTGTTGTATTCTCTAACATGCAGTCACAGGTATGCTTATTGAAGTGAAGAAACTCTCGGTGTAGCGCTGTTCCCATTTTCTGGCCATTGTTTGGTTCCTCTCTTCCCCATGCCTGTCCTCACCAATGGAATTGCATTCTGCCACAGAGAAACTCATAAAGTCGGTGCTGCAGAAATAAGGTTTGCTCTCTAAAATATTGTGGTGATACCTGAAGTGAATTAAATATCAAGCAACCTTTTCGAGGGATAATTGAGGCACCCAGGAAATATCTAAACACATTGGAAAGGATGCCATTTATTTTCAAAAGAAATTTCTGCCTTCCGACAGGAAGGGGCTCCATGGTGGAGAGATATCAAAAGAGGCAACTACGTTCTTTCATGTGCTTGAGCACTCAGACACTTACATGATTGTTTCCAAGAAGGGAGAAGAAATGATCCTGTTTTGAATGTCTTGTTGTTGGCATTTGCAAGCCTCATTCTGTATAAAGAGCTTTAGAAACTAACTTTCCTAGACATTGGGCTTAATGTGTGAATATACTTCTAGTATATGCACCTGCATAAGCCTAAGTGAGCTACTTAGCAAGTAGCTGAAAGAAATAAACCAGTTACCTATAATAGCAGAGAGGGGTGTCTGCGGGGAGGGATTTTATATTCCACTATTTGACTGCAGGCATTATTATATTTGTCTCAAGAAAGAAAGCATTTTTTTTTTCATTGTCCTGTGCTTATTCAGGAGCAGGTCCTATTGCTTTTAGTTGGACTAATAGAAGATTGCACCCTCAGCTCAAAAAAGTTGCTATCCTGTGTCTGATTAGTCCTGAGGAAACCCTACTGAATTCAGTAGGAGCGGCTTCTGAGTAAGCATGCATAAGAATGACTGTTACAATTTTCACCTAATTCCTTGCCTCCCCCCCCCCCCCAAGTAGCAGGAACGCTACAGAAATCCAGCAGGAAAATCTTTTCAGAATAATTTTTCAAGCAGATTTCTTACTTCTTGGAAACTTGCTTATTTTCTCAGGCAAGACAGTTTTAAGGGTACAGGAGCAGAGCCAGAAGACAACATGGCAGCCGTGCGGCGACTTTGAAAGCATTCCTGTTATGGGGAAAAAAGACACTGAGTGACCCAGTGCTGTAGTTGACACAGAAGCAAGCTAGAAAGTCAGTGGATAAGGAAATTAGTCATAAAGGGTGGGGTGTTTAACAAGGCAGCACATAAATATGGACATTACATTAGTAATATTATGTATGTTCCCACCAAGGGATTTATGGATAATTTTCTTCAGAAGAGTGAAGATTTAAACCTGCCATGCAACCAACACAATATACTCTTCGCTTTAGCACGGATGGTAATTTATCGACACCACTGGAATTACTCTGGAGTAAGTGAACTGAACATAGAGGTTTATTGAAGCAAATTTATATCTGAAACAACAGATGAAGAAATGAAACAAGAAGAAACATTATGGAGTCTTCGTTTCATTAACCCCATTATTTTGAATTCTTGCTAATGATATGCCATGCTGTGGTTTGTGCAAGGTATGGTGCTAAGTAAGCTTCCCCTGCTTTTTTTTTTGGTTACTGTTTCTTCACTTCTCCTAAATTCCTTTGCTGTCATATGGCTTAGATTTAACTGGCTCATTATCTCATATGTATAAAGGAAGCCATAGAAAGGAGAGTCCTTGTCAGTGATGCTGCTTTCAGCTGGAGCTGTTTGGAGGGGTGGAGGCTTTTTGTGTGTCCTGTTTGTGTTGGCCACATTTTCTTAAAGGATCGGCTGACTTTGTTGGTCACGTTTAGCTTGGAGACAAGTCTGTACTACCAGAAGCATTAAAAAGGTCTTGCGCAATGCAACATTTCTAGAGGCCAGGCTGTTTTCAGTGGCGAAAGGGAACTTTGCATCGCTTCAGCTAATTTTCTTGAATGGATTCTAGTTAAAATGAATGACTTGCTCTCATTTCCTCTCCCCCCCACCCCCACCTCCAAATGTTTCCCTGGGTTTCTCCAATTCTAAGAAATCTGCTTGATAGCACATGCTTTTTCATCAGTGACAGACATAGTGGGATACAGTTCTATTTCTAGAACTCTTTCTAGAGCTATGCATTTGTTCGTTTATGGCATATACCCCTGTGGAAATGTTATTTTTTCTTCAAATGACATTATTTCTGTTTTAGGTATAAAAACATAGGAAAGCTGTTGTTTCTTTCTTTCTTTTTCTTAATGCTACTATTCTTCTGAAGAATCCAGGTGGGGACTCACCTGAAGTTGCTGAATGAGGATTTCAGTGGAAGTCCCCACAGTCTTAGTCCATACTATGCCAACTCACATGGGGCACTAGACTGGAGTAGTAACTTCCCCCCTCCTTGTATATTTGCTGCCCCTCCCAACTAGCAGTAGCTCTGTGCATGGAGAGCATGTTCCCCTACTGATAGGAGAGGGGTTGTATAGGGTGCTCTGTGGGTGAGCGCTTCAGGCATGCCTTTATTGCGGAAGGAAGAAATGCACTCTATGGAATCACTATTTACACAGATGTTTAAAGAACTTTAGTCTGCACAGGTTCAGGCTTATGTCTGTGCAATGGATGGGCTAGAAGACAGGAGGGATCGGGTTATCTTTGAACATGCTTTCTATCTTCACTTCTTCTGTAAGCCTTGGGCTTGTCTATTTCTGTGCATCCTTTTGCCATGCTCAGCTATATAAGCCTACAATAAATTGAAACCATCATGGGTTGCTGTTGCCCGTTTCTGCCTATTTTTGAGGAGTATGTACAATGGATAGAGCCATCATTATGAGAGCATTTGAGTTCTGCATTTATGAGACGCAGTAAGGGGTCCATGTGCTTAGATTTGTGCAAGCTGAAATCCAGTGAGAAGCCAGCAGGTGCCTGGTTGCATTTTTGCAACTTTTCCTGTCCTCCGTGACTCCCCTGCCTCCCTTCCCCAGCAAAACCAGGGATCTAATTCAATTGTTGGTGAGCTGGCTTTGCCTGGAATCTCTAGTATATAAATGGAATTAATTAACAAAGAGTTAAATAATAAGAGCCTCTGAATCAACAGTGTAGGTGCTTCTCAGACTGGAGCAATTATGGCTTCTGTCTTTTTGTTCGTTTATTTGGATAACTATGGGCCTGATAATTTCCAATTATTTGCAGGTTTGGTGTCTTCACATTTTAAATAATAATGGTAATAATAATATAACCATATAAACAACTAAGAAAAAAATGCTAGCAAACTAAATAACCTGCACTGGTATCTTTTACAGTAGATAAAGGTAAACAGGAGCAATTATTCTCTTCTTTGGGGGAAATGCCTTATAGTTTGCAAGTATTTAATGGTAAATTATACGCATATGCAAGTGTTTATATGTCATGTTTCCCCCTGTTCTAAACACTTCTTTAATGTGATTATTTTAGCGATTCTTTAATTTGTCTATTAAACTTACAAACAAGAAACCATCGTGATTGCACACTACTTGTCTCCCAACTATACTATTTTGTAAGCAGTGATACTATGAGCTAAGGCTGCTGTCTTATCTCCAGTTTCCTGGGAGTTGGCCCCGCTGAACTCCAGTGGGACTGGCGTTTGATTAGCCCAGCTTAGGATGGCATTGTGCAGAAGGTGTCCTTTCCAAAGGCCCCTTCCTCCCCAGATCTTTTGCATTTTGCAGTATCATTTAATGCCCTCTCTGTGTATCTTTACTTCTTAGTAACATTTGCTGGCATTCACTGGGACTTATTTTAAAGACGCACTCCTCCAACTGCAGCCTCAGATGGCAAAGCTGGACGGTCTTTTTGTTTGCTGGCTTCATGTGCATAAAAAGTGTGCATTGCGATGTGCAGCTGGATTGGCAAGAAAACAAAGCAGCCCAGATTCCAAATAGGGTGGGGCCTCTCTTGGCGGAGGAGGATCTATTTCAGCAGGTGACTTTTTTCTCCTTTGCTACTCTAGCTCGGGGAGGAGGAGAAAAATTAAGCCTGGGTAAATTTAAGGCAGGCGTGTTTTCCTCTTGAATCTCAGAAAGCAAAGTGTGTCCTGACAATCTGGCTGCTTCTTGTAATGTTACTTTCCTCTCTGAAACTTCCTATTTCAAATGGGCTTGACACTAAGTCTTGCTGAATGTGCATCTCGGGACAAATCCAACTGAGGAAAAACAACTTGTTTAGAGAAACGAATGCAAACCTATTGTATTTGTTTGATTTTTAACCAAGTCCAGTACAGTTAATATGAGATGCAATTGTTAAGTTTCTCCCCCTCTTTTTTGTTTAAAATAGAAACAGTGAGGTTTATATATAATGGTTTCAAATGTCCAGCATCCTGTGAAGAAAGATGAAGCCATCCCCCTATTTGGAATAATACACGTGAGTGCATGCATGTAATCATGCTGTGTTAAGTGGTCAGATTTGTGGAGGGCAAAGCTATACAAAAGGGTAGCCATATGGGAACTGAGCCTAATTTCTGGTTCTCTTTTTAATTAATTATCTACATAAACATTTGAACAGAGAAAATGTGTTACTGTACAGTACAACACTGTACAAATATTTCTTGATTGTTATTAATGCAATAATCGTTTTGCCATGTCTCAAGGGTTAAATGGACTTCAGGGGTTTTGGGGTGTTTCTTTCTTGATGGAAAAATAGGACTTTGGCTTTAAGGGAGAATTATAAATAATAACTTGACATGAATCCCTTTCCTTCTCAATGTTATTTATGCCAGATTTCCCCCATCAGAATGTATTAGACTACAGTTCTTTGGGCAGCACATGGATGGTGGTCTTTATAGTACCACAGATCTGGAGAGTGCCTTGTAGGAAAGCTGATTTAAGCAAAAGCGTTTTTTTTTACAGTGCCATCTTCTCATTCTACAGTACTAGTATTTGAGTGATTAACAAGCCAGGCTAAGACTGTGGAACTCCAGGTTAAACTTTTGTGCAGCTTATTTCATTGAGGATTCTGGCCCAGTCACTGTCTCTCTGACTAACCTACTTTAGAGTGTTGTTGTGAAGATAGGATGAGATGATGAATTCCTTGGAAGAAAGGCAGGATACCAATGCAGTAAAGAAACACATGGCACTTACGATTGTCAAGCATACGTAATCTGTGTTGCATATTAGCTGTGCAGCCCCTTCAAGGTGCCGGAATAATTTTTTTCCCTGTCTCTGTTGCCTCTCCCGTGAAGCTTTTAGGTGGCAAAAGCTAGTTACATCCTTTTTGTAAAATAGGGTACAGGTAGTCCTTGAGCAACTCCACTGCTGAGCACCATGGTCGCTAAGCGGAAAGTCATGTGACCGTGCTGGACTTACAGTGTCACTTCTGCTTCTGTCATTAAGCGAGCCACTGGTTGTTAAGTGAGATATCACATGACCACAACTTGCAGTTTCACTTCCGCATTCTCCATTAATTCTGCTTGTTGGAAGTCAGTTGTGAAGCTTGCAAATGGCAATCACATCACTGTGGGACACTGCAATGGCCATGAATGTGAGGCTTGGTTGCAAAGCTGTTTTTTTTTTTAAGCATTGTAACTTTGAATGGCGGCTAAACAAGGCAGTCAGTAAGCAAGGACTACCTGTAATAGAGTTTTGCTTGGATATATCTAGCATTATATGGTTTGGTATGCTCGCTATAATGCCTCTGCCTTTTCTTCATTTTTTCGCCACTGGTGCTACAAAACCTAAGTCTCCTCCCCACCCATTTTTTTTTTCTAGCATGAGAGATTTAAGAAGGGCATCATCTTGTTCTGTAATTTTCCTGTGCCTTTATATTGCTCCAAATACGAGTATGCCATTGGGAATATAGCTGTAGCTGGTTCATGTGGTTTAGTAACTTTTGTGACTTGATTATTATAATTTGTATGCAATTGTAAGTTTATATGCAGAGGTTAGAGTTTTCATGTGCTGGCTATTGATTTTAAGGCTGATTTGCTGAGTCCTTGGAGAGCGGGCTGGTTATGTGAGAAGCTTCAGTGTGTGAGTACCCTACTCCCTATGGCAGACATATGCAGTGTCCAGTGTAAATGCCATTCAATTCAGGCACATATTAGAAGATGGAATACTATGTGTAGTAGTTTGCTAGGATCTGGGCTTCTGTATACTAGCTGCATGTGGGATTATGTCTTTCAGGACATTCAGAGGCAGCACATAAGCAGTGTGTTCAAGCAGTTGCCCCATAATGAATGGCCATTTTAATCTGTTTTGTTTAATTGTCTTACTGGCATTTGCACTAAAGTGTAGCACGTTTGAAATAAGAAGCTTGGAAATCACAAGCAACGAAAACATATAACTGCAAGCCAGTTTGCTTCTTTTAAAATTTAATTTGGGGAGGAGGTTGTTATACATTGATGTGATCAAAAGGACTGAAAATACTCCTTTTAAAGAAAATATCATCTGGGGTTTTAAGATTTCTACAGAATCGGCCTAGGCCTTACCAAATCCTGGAGTATTGTATACATTATATACTGTCCTGGTATATAATGGAGCTGAGTTTATAATACGGTATAGCTTGATGCTTTTTTAAATGACTCTGGAAGAAACTATATTTTTGTTAATTGCTAAGGTTATTTACTCATACCCATCCTTATAATTCATTCCTGTTGTTTATGGTAACATGAAATGTTACTGAAGATTTTCAGTTCATTTTTTTGGGGATGCCCTGAAAGATACAATATCCAACCCTGCTTTCATCTTTCTATTTTGTTTCCCCTGTATGCTTCTGGATTTAATAAATGACATGAATTGTTTGTGTATTATTTTACACACATACACAAATTCATCCATGCTATAACTACACAGATTATTGCTTGACCATCTTGTAACTTTTCAGGTGTTTCTTTTGAACAGTGCTCATGCACAGGATGTAGTATACCGAGAGGTGGGACTTTGGCTTTCAGAAGTTCTCATTAAATGTCATATGACCATAAAATTGTTTCAGTTGATTCCCATTTTAATTTTGTTATATTCCTTGCACTTTGGTATGCTTTACACAATAAAACTAGAAGACTAAAAGGCCCAATTGTGAATAACTTGTTTAAATAAGCTGTGGCTATATTAAAGAAAATCCAGTAATCTTCCATAAATAAAAAAAGCTTGAACTTTAGTACACACCTCTCCCCCCCACCCCAACCCCCACCTGAGCAATTCTAGGGTCATCTGTAAGACTTCTTTGGGGAAGAGCAGCTCCATCTTAGGTTTGGGTGAGGTGTCTTCTAATTCTGTCCTGGGCCATGTTTTTAGAGGTAATCTGTTGCATGCATATCTGTGTTCAGAACCAAAGAACTCAATGTATGGTACCTAAACCAAACACTGGTGAAGACTGCCCATAGATCATCCTTCTAATTTTTCTAGTCTGCTTTCTCTGTACTTTCTGGTATTTCCTTCTTTTCCTTTAAAAAACAACATGGATCTGTGCATGTAGCCACTAGACACCATGCTTGATTTGAGGGAGGTTTTGTTTTTCTCCCACCCTGCCCAGCACTCTTCCAAGAGAGGAGCCACTCGCTTTGGCCAGAGATCTAAAATTGCTTGCAGAGGATCCCATGAAATCAAATTGAAGCACCACATGTGCCCTTAGGACTGCTGTTTCCTATGCAATCTATACGGTAAATGTTTGTAAGTTTAAGATAGATTCAAAAGGGTTTGTTGATAGGGCCGTTCATCCTTCAGAAAAGTTTGAAAAAAGTGCTTCAGACTTAGCAGAAGTCCAACACTTCTCTGCTATTTGTTAAAGAAGCCCATCAATTTTCAGGCTGCCTATCTGGCCTGGAAAAAAATAAATAATCTGTGGCTGCTTTAAGAAATTCTCGCATTAAAGTTCTTGGGAACCTTAATGTAGCCACATTTTTAGGCTTGCTCAGAAGCCTGGAAAAAGAAAATAGGTTTCTTTAATGAAGGGTTTTTAAAACTTTTTTAGGCAACAGAATTGGTTAGTTTAGTTTTTGTTTAGTTTTTTTTTTAACCCTGGAACTTCTGATCAAAAGGCAAAGCTCTAGTGACAGAAAAGTGACTGGATTTGAGTTAGCTTTTTTTTTTCTCTTTTCCTTACATCTACCACAGAACCTCATCAAGTTCTCACAAAACCATGGGCTCCAAGGTAAACAGTCTGAAAAACTGCATAAATGAGTAGCAGAGAAGTGCTGAGCTGGCAGAGGGCCCAAAACACTTATTTTTTTCAAATTATCTTTGAAATGTGCACAGCCACATTAGTTAACAATTTGTTTCAAGCCATTGAAAGGAGGGATAAGGGATCTCAGAAGCTAGAATGGCATTTCGTAGGTGGCCAATCAGTGTTTTATATAGCAAGCATTTCTAGTGAGTCATTTAATTTGATAGACTGTATTAAGGCTGCACTTTCAATACTTTGAATAACTCAGAATAAGTGGAGAAATGCCATTGTAATGATAACAATATCCCATTCTAGCATTAACCCAATTTTGGGCTGAGAAACAACTCTGCAGCTTCCACATTATAAATCGTAGAACTCAGTTTTTGGAAGCATATTTGTGTGCATGTAAACACTTTAGTGTACTTTTCCACAAAAATTTGGAGTATTGATTGAATAATAGCTATCTATCTATCTATCTATCTATCTATCTATCTATCTATCTATCTATCTATCTATCTATCTATCTATCTAAAAGCATATATTTGAAAAGCCTGTAAAGATGTATTTGTAGAGAAGGGATATCAAAGTGAAACGTGGATCTCCACATTTCACTTTATTTATATAGAGATTTTTTTAAAAATTGTCTGAAATATGAATGTCATCTAGTTCCATTGCCATTAAAATGCAACTACCTACTACATTAGTTTTTCTTCTCTTTGAACCTTGGTTTAAATATGTTTTCCAAAGAATTCAGTGGATTTTCCATTTTAATCTTACAACATTGTTTTAAGGTAGACCTGTCACGTGATTCACCGCACCATACACGAACATATTCTAACCTGATAACTGATGTTCATGTAGCCTAGAAAAAGAGCAAATCTAGGATGCAAATAATTGGGGCTTGACAGCAACAGTGCTCCCCTGCTGTTTGCTTTTCCAGCAAGTCATTTTAAACAGTATATTGCCTCCAAGCCTAAAAATTTCATTTATGATCAGTAGATCTAGCTTCCATGCATTTGTTAAATATGACTGGCCTTCACCCACATTGGGTAGCATTATATTCATTATTGTACTTTGACAGCTCTGTAACCAGATATGTGCGTTCCAAGTTTTCCTCTTCAACATTGTCTTTAAAATGGGGCAGGATAAACTAAAAAAACAGTAATTCTGTGTATCTGTACTTGTGAGTAGATCACACTGAATTTAATAGTCATACCTAGGAGTAAGTATGAACACTATAAGGTCAGGCTTTGTTTGAAGATTAAATAAATGTACATAGGACTAAATGGATTGAATATGTAGCCCGTGTATAGTTTGTCTTTGCAGGAGAGAAAGGATTTCAGCAAAGGATGCAGTTCTATTTATTTTATCAGCATGTAAAATAATACTTTGGAGAATATCTTGGTTCAGTTTGTGGACCACTTGCCCTGTAGTTTCCTTTTGTCAACTAGTCCTTTGTCTTTCAATAATGGCATAAAAAGAGCTGATTCTTACTAAGAGAAGAGTCTTTACAAGAGGATGTGTATGCATCTGTCTGTAATGGTTAACAATCAATAGCAGAACAGAATCACCTTATCTTCCAAGCCATACAGATTTCCTGATACAGTATTAAATTCCAGGTGCAAAAATTAAAATAAAATCTGATTAATGTGTCAGATTGCAGCTCCAGGCAAAGAGCCAGCTCATGCCACCAACTAATTTCCCTCCCCTGCTTCCCAACTGATAGACACGCTATGGGTCATGAATCAGTGCTCCAGCTGAAGAAGAGACACTTCCAAAGAGAGGCTGGAGAGACCAATTCATCTCCCGAGTCGATGGATAGACTTGTGGGGAAGCCCTCTGTCCAGGCTCTATGTTGTTTTCACTGCTCCTTTCTGTATAGTAGCTTTGAATGGCTGTGTGTTTCCATGGTATAGACACCTGAGAGAATGTCTGTTTATGGTGAGCAGGATGGCTAGAGGTCATGAGTGTGAAAAGACCCTAATAGAGAGAAAAGAAACACCAGCTGCTTGATAGAGAGATCCCCAATAGCAGAATAGCCAAATACAGGTGCCTGAGAGAAGGAAGGAACGGCGGTACAGGTACAGAGAAGGAAGGTGAGGACTTACTCAAAACAACTTATAGAGGGCAACTGAAGGATTGACTTATAGTTGATCAGCCTCTATTGTAAGGACAAGGCTCTGGGACTACAGCTCCCACAATCCTTTGCCATTGTGCATGCTGGTTGAGATGGATAACAAAACAGAAATGTCAGAAGGGCATTAGATGCCCATCGCTACCCTATCATCCCTTGAATCACATTTGTAAATCAGATGAGCATTGGCTAAATCTTTATTAACCTAATCTGCTTACACTCTGGATATCTTGGATGATACTATTTGCTACCCATAATCAGTGTAATGTAGAAAAAGAAAGCCAACATTGGATTGCCTGCACTCCATCCTAATTCAAATGGATTAGGTAATTTCAGTGGCATATCACTCTTTTGAAGCTGTAATCCTAAATTATAATTTCCTGTGGATGGATAGGTGTTCAGCCTTAAGACAAAAGTGTCTATCTTTGGCCAGTGGTCATCTCTAAGAGCTTCTTTGAACTGCTGGTCTCACTTGTCAAGGAGAAAGCCTCTCCAATGCATGTTGCAGAGCCTTCCACTCCCTTCCACTGAACTCTCTTCCATCTCTAAGGAGGTTGATTTTCTGATGAGAATGAGTGGCACTTTGCCATTTAAAAAGCGAACCACTTACTTTAATGCTTATTTAAACAGGCTGCACCTTGATTTGGAAGGGTTTGGGGGGTTTTTAAATGACTTTTTTTCCCTCCCAGCCCTGCATATAAATATGATAGGGTCTCCCCTACTTTTATAGGCCTCTGCCTGAAAAGCCAGTAAAAGATTGCTGAAAATATTCTAAGGAACTTCCCGACTCCCCAAAACAGCAAAACAGCAAAAAAATACCCTGGAATAAAAAAGGGTTTAGAAGAACAATATGGGAAGGAGTTTTGCTTAGGCTGGAACATAGAATGAAGGTAGAGGTTATCTAATCATTGAAAGAATGCTGGCAAGAGAAGGAGGTATGACCAACTATCATATATAAATAGGATAAGAAGCACATCTGTGGTTGGTGGTGCTCTGGTGATTTAGGTTACTGTGATGGGCTATATATGGCAGTGCCTTAAAAACTGGTCAAAATCAGCCATTTGTCCAAAACAGGGCCACAAGATTATGGACTGGTGCTGGATATTTTGATCACGTTTACCTGTACTTTAGCAGCTGAACAAACCTCTACTTCAAAACCCCGTGTATTTATTTTTTAGATGTATATCCTGCCTCTCAGGAGCTCATGATGGCATACCTTGTGTTCCTTCCTCCTATTTTTCCCCACAACAATTGTGTGAGGTAGGCTGGGCTGAGAGAGAATGACTGACCCCGTCACCCAGTGAGCTTCTGTGACTGAGAACAGACTGCAGTCTGCCATAACCATTAGACCATGCTGTTCTTCCAGTTAAAGAGTTGGTTTTGACTTTTAAGCCTCTAAATGGCTTAGGGCCATGTAATCAAAAGATGGCCTTTTCCAGATGTGGCAAACTGACCCTTGAATGATGCTTTGAGTTCCACTGCCAAGTGAAGTAAGATGGGTGAATATTAGTTTTTTTTTAGTTGTAGCACTTTGTTATGGAACAGCCTCCCATAATAAACTTGCCTGGCATCGTCCGTATGGAGAGACACAAAGACCTTTTTGAGACATCTAGGCCTGGGACAGGAAACCTGGGACCCTTTGCAGATACCCAGGGCAACAAATGGATGTTGGAGTCCCTGTTGGCTACGCAGAAAAGTGGTCTCTTCCTGTAAAGCCCAGAACCTTCTCAGAATCAGAGCTGTTTGGTCTAGTCCAGTTGGGTCTAGTGGTGAAGGCTCCAGGCTAGAATCTAGGAGACCAAGAGTTCTAGTCCCACCTTAGGCATGAAAGCCGCCTGGGGGACTTTGGGCCGGTCTCTTTCTCTCAGCCCAACTCATCTCACAGGGTGGTGGTTGTGGGGAAAACAGGAGGAGGAAGGAGTATTAGGTGCGTTCGCCGCCTTGAGTTATTTATAAAAATAATAAAGGCGGGATTTTAAAAAATCTTAAAAAAAACAAACCCTAGGTTCGGGGCTGAGTGGATGTTGTGGTCACGAGTCCTTCTAGGAATAGGAACTTTCAGAAAATCAGCTCCAGCCCAAGTCATTCAGAGGGAAAAGGAGAGGCTTTAATTTTTCTTTCCTCACAATCCTAGATGACCTGAGATTGTTGGTTAGGAATAAGGCTTTTGTTTCTGTTCACATCTATGCAAGTGTTCAGCTGCCACTTCATCAGTGAACGTTGCATATGAGCCCGGACTTAAATAATTGCCCAGCTCATCTAGCTCTTGTAAATGTCTTATATTTTCTCCCCTGAGCCCCTCGGTTTAAAATTCTGGATTTTTTAAAAAATTGTGATTTATACATACAGTAGTTATTCCATTTGGGGGTTGGTATGATATAATTCAGGGCAGCTATATCAATACAGTAATATACAATAAAACATAGTTCATATTAGAAGTGTTTGTAGGTCATCACAAGAGGCTTTGTTGAGGCCATTAAAAATGGCTTCCGAATGGCCATTTAATAATCGTTATCTTAGAAAACGGATTGGTTTGCTTTCATTTGGTCCACCCTAAAAATGCTGATGAAGGAGCAGTTTCTGAATGAGGCCTACAGGTGTTAAATTCTGCATAGGAAACCGTGGAAACTGTTTTTGGACATGACTACATCAGCCTTAAATTCTTATCCTTTACTCTGTGCCTGTTTTTTTGGGGGGGGGGGGTAGCCAGACTGTATGAATTGATCTTCAGTTGCTAGTTGGTTTGGTTTTTAAATTTTACAGTTTTTATAGCCCATCCCAACAATCTCAGGTCATCTAGGATTGTGAGGAAAGAAAAAAGCCTCTCCTTTTCCCTCTGAATGACTTGGGTTGGAGCTGATTTTCTGAAAGTTCCTATTCCTAGAGTCCGTGGATTTGGTCAAACTGCTCTGTGCTGCAGTTTCTCACCGCTTTTGTTTGTGAGACATTACAGTGCACCGTGCACACAGAAAAGGGGCAGGGCTTGCACCATGGTGATGCTTTGGTCCGTCTGACATCCCCCCCCACCCCCCTCCGCCCAACGCAGTGTCTGGATAAGTTACAAAGAGCAAAGATACAAAAACCAGTCAGTCCCAGTGGACACCAACAACATTCAAATGGGCTTGGTAGAATAAAACAGTCTTGTTCTCTTCTAAACACCACGAGAGAGGGAGCTTTACAATTTTCTGGGGATAAAAAGTTCAAAAGTGGGGGGGCTGCCACTGAGAAGGCCTGTCATCTTGTCCATATAAAAAAGTGTTATCAAAGTGAAAGTGGATGGATGGATGGATCAGTTTGGCAATGTAGAATTAGAGAAAATTGCCTTCCTGCAGCTAGTTTATGATTGAGATTGAGAGGTTCCTAATTGCAACAAGTTTATAAATAATATAATTGATGTTGTCAAGTCCTTTCTAGGCCTTGTTATTAAACTGACTTCTTTGTCAGTTTAATAACATGAAACTATTCAGTGCTGAGATATATAGCCTTTTTTTTTTTTTTGCAAACTTCAGTTAAGTGTTGAAGATACATTCTCTTTTTAATGATACTGTAATTTAATCTGATAGTACATGAGTGTGCATTTTTAGCATAGCATCCCAAAGTGCACTTTCTCTGACAATAGACATTATTTTTATTTCTATTTGCATCGAGACTCAGGGAAATGCTTTTTCAGAAAGCACATCTATTTCTTTCCAAGTAGTTGTATGTTTTCTCATCTATGAATTACTGGGAATTGTGAATCTATTAATGAAGGTCTAGAAGAAGATAGACAGGGAAGATGAGAAGATAGACCAAGACATGTTACTCTTCTGGAGTAGATGGGTAAGAATATAATTTTCTCTGCCTTCTCAGGAAAGGTGTGGCATAGACACTGAATAGCTTTGTTGTGTGGTGGGGCTTGCAAGGAATCGGAGAGAAAAAGAAACATTGGCCAGAGGTCACTGGGTGATATAGCGGATCACTTTTGTCAGCAATGATGTCTATCCAAGGAGGTGCTGCATTTGGTGGGAGAGGATGCGTGGCAGATACTAGTGGTGAACCTGAGAGCCTAGAAGAAAGTAAAAGTTTAAAGTGTAGGAGAGTGATTTTTTTTTTTTAATGGAGAACTGAGAGATTAAGATTGTTTTTTCCATCTGAGCTTAATATATACATAATTCCATATATGTAATTAAAGTATCTCGTGCACTTTCTTGTATTTTTTTTTTTTTACTTGGATGAATGAAACTATTATCTGAACTCCTGAATACAAATGATAAATATTGCAATGACACTGTGAAACACAGGAAGCAAAGTTAACACAAAATAATGGTCCATCGCTCTGGTGTTACAGATACAAATGGTTTTCCTTGGCATGTATTTTTTCCTCATAGCTTTGGGGTCTCAATTAGACTAAATAACGCTTGAGATTGGTTGTTAATGAAGTTCACTTTTTTCCCTCCTCTCTGTCCCTTTTTTTTTTGGTTAGGAAGATACTACTTGAAGAATGTATAAACTGAGTGTCAAACAAGAATTAGTTTACCGTCCGCGTGCTTGTTTGGAAATGTCATTTTTCTCTCTCTCTCTCTCACTCATAATCTTTCTTGATTCAGCAATAGATTCAGGAGAAACAAAACAGATTGTTTTCAACTAATTTGTGAAATTCATTGCCATGAGGGGTGTTTGCTGCTGGTTTCAATTGCTTTAGAAGAGATAGGCCTGCCAGGAGCTAGGATGGTCAGGAATTAAGCCTGTATCAACAGATACAGTGTTTGTTGGGGGGGAAATATCACTGAATGTTTATCACGATCGTGCCCTTGTGAGAATCTTTGGGTGACCTGGCTTGTCAGGGTCGGAGACAAGCCTCTGTAAGGGACTTTCTTTTGGTCTACCAGTCGGTTCATGTGATCGTATACTACCTTGGCAATATTTTAATTGCTAAATAAATCCAGAAATATAATCCAGTGAGAGAATTAAGCTTCTACCCACTAGATGATTGACAGTGTATACTACCCTTGTCTAAAAGTCCAAACCCTTAATCTTTCTAAGCCACCCTGTTGAATAGATGGCTTTTACAGCTTTCCGTTTAGGCTTTTTTTGCTGCGAAGAAGGGCAGGCGCTTTTAAACCAAGAGGGTCTTCACAGCCTCCTTAATACTGCTTAGAAGGAAGGCATGTCTGAATACTTCTGATGGCAGCGATGATAATGTGGCAGCAGAATCAAATGAATCGGCTCTCCAAAATGAAATACTAATAAGTATGCTTATAAGGGCATTAATTCTGTTGATGCCTTTTGAACAACATAATTAAATGTGTTTCTTTATTGTAAAAAAAAAAAAGTGAAGCGATTTAATCATTTAACTGTTCAAAGGATGCTTTAAGGATGCTCTCAAACACTATAGTTCGATGGCCACACCTTTTGTAGCATAGTGCTTTTGGTTCGAATTTAAAAGCTTTCTAAGTGTTTGTCCTTGAAGTAGAAATCCTTCCATTGTTTTCTAAAGAAGTGTTAGAGAAGATGGTGTTTCTCCCCCACCCCACCCCACCCCACTTTAGTATACTGCAGTGAGATTGAAGCACAGTCATGCTTCCTGACATTTGTTTTCTGAATTTCTTTTAAAATAACATTTAATATATTTTTTAATTGAAGTAGATGTATGTATCAGTTGTATAATTAAGTCTTCTGGAGTAAGTTGTGCCTTGCGTTTAAAGCTCCAGATGTTTGTATGCTCCAGTATTTGTTCTCCCCATATTCTCAGCTCAGTTTCTGTCTATATGCACTTGTCTCTAAATGCTTTATTTTCCTTTTCCACTCAGACAATTGCACCACTTATGAAGAAAGAATGGGTTGGGCTTGAACAATGGCAGATGTGAAGAGGGATGATTTTGTTTTTGGAGTCCTTGCCATCCCTTTTCCAAAATAAAGCACAGTGCATTTTTTTTTAAGTATCAGGTGGCCCAGATTTTAGGGCTGAAGATTCCAACCAAGAGTTCTTTAGAAATCTGAGTGGAGGAAGAAGGGTATCCATGTGTGTGTTGCAATCTTAAGAGAGCTTTGCTGTATGAGGCTATTTCCAGGGCTGCTTTCTTACAAACCAGCGCACTCACCCTTTCGCCCACCTTGTCACATATTTTGCTCTTGCTTTCTCTCCCTTTCTTTCATGAAACTAAACAAATTGAAGATAATGATTAGTAACCAACTGCAAGGCTGAAATTCCACGTACAGCAGTTAACTCCATTTTACAAAACGTCTTCAATCTAGTGAATTATGATGCAGTTGTTCTTCTCTGCTAGCAAATAGCAACAAGCAGTTTAGAGTTCCTCTGGACAAAGGCCTGCAGCCAGCATTTCATTATGCCTAGTCACTTTGTGTAGTGGGAGGGGTTGAAGAGAAAGAAGGAAGAGAAAGGAGGAGAGGGAGACGGGGTGGGGGGGGCAGAATGGGCCTGCATACCCTATTTAAAGTAATGCATTTGGAAATGGAGTGAAACCTTGGCCTAATTGTTTAATTTGATCAAAAACTGCCTGTGCCATGCGTATGGGTCGATTGTTAAAATGGTACACAGAAGCGAACTGCAGAAATACGTACGTGTCTGTTGACATCAGCATTTTCATAGCCGTGTCTTTCATAAATGGCCTGTTTTGGTTTTAACTCTGTTAACAGGGCTAAGATATGAACAAAGAAATTCCCTGACAGAAAAGGCAGGCGACTATTGGCAGCCCCAAATATATGTGAGTGCAGTAATTAGTTATCGCTCCTCATGCCGCCACCACAAACCACTGAAGTGTTTAGGTACTAGCGAGATAAATATGGGAATAAAGTGGTACTTATTCATTTAAGGAGCCAAAGATGCTGTTGCTTGATGTGCTTGTGAATGGACTGTCATTGTAATAATTCAGCGCAGTGTAGTCAATGGACTAGAGCATTCAGTGTTAAAACGCGTAGTTTCTTCTTAATTCAACTTTTTTTCCCTTCAAAAGGTGATTCTGATCATTTTTGATCTTACATTTTGTTAACATAGAAAGTAAGTTGCTTAAAATTGGCTGTGTATTGAGTTCAGAGGATCCTGCTAGTCCATAAATTCTCTGGTGTCTACTAGATGTTTCATCAGGGAGACTTCCAATAAAAATGATCTATTTTAGAAATAATATTGTTTAGTGGGTTGAAATGTGGTGTAATAAAATTAGACCTTCAGTCTTCCAAAGTTAGTACTTAGATAGACCCCTTGGGATGGCAAAATGGCTGTATAAGCAGATGAATCCGACAGTTCTACTGATGGATACATTTGTCAGTCTCCGTTACAGGTATAATATATTCTCATATCTGTAATCCTGACACTGTTACATCCAAATGAAATCAACGTGAGGTTGTCATCTTTAAGCAAATATGTTAAGTGTTGTCTTTTGTGCTGTGGATTTGAAAGAAAGGGGCCCAAGGGAGCCAGCATCATGCAAATGGAACAAATCCTATTTCTTCTGAGCTGTTCTGGTTTTCTCTCCCCCCCCCCCCCTTCATGGCAGCTGGCTGTGTTATCTTTGTGTGTTTCTCTGAGTGCTGACAATTCTTTCAGTGATCTAAGTTAGGGCACATTAGAAAGTGGAAGCAGCTGTCTGTCGCTGTACTGAGAGACGTGTTTGCTCTACTGCAAAGATGAAGGACCATGAATCCTTGACACAAACATTCTCCCCCCCCACTTTCCTTTTTTCTTTTCCTTTTTTTTTTTTTTTTTACTTTCCAACATGATCAACATTCAGACACACAGATTGTCTGCTTGGACAGTTTTTTGTTCTGACTGACAGCATCTGGCATAGACAAATTTCAAAATACATAGCATGCCATGCTTGGAATTGGAACAGCCCTTTTTTATTAATCTTCTTGTTTAAACTATTCATTCACATTTCAAGAAAGGTTAAAGCTTTGAGATGGCTGGAATGTTTATGTTAAATGAATAAGCTCCTAATGAAATACCTTGAATGAACTCCAAACACATATTGCCTGCATTAAAAAAAACAAAAAACAAAACCAAAATAAGACCTGATTAATCTGGGTTTTGCAGGTGGATGGAAAGTATAAAGTTCTCATATTGTCTTAAGCTATGTGCTGGAGAATAGAAGGCCAGGATTTTTCAAAATTATTTCTAACATTTGGCTAAATAAAACATAATTTGTTTTAAACCAATAAGTATTTAGACTTCTCCCAATGCTATGAAAAGCTGCCATCCAGGATTCTGTTTGTCTAACCAAATCTTTCATAGTTAGAAAAATGTTTTGTGCAAAAATCCTTGTATAAAACATTTAAGACTTTTTTTCCTTATTGTGAGAACTCTACACTGTGTGGTTTAGTGAATTCTATATTCAGATGATATTGATGGAGAACATACATTGCTTTAGCAAGGCATCCCTCTGTAAAATCTCTCTTCCCACACACATGCATTTGTTATGTCACTTATTTTCATAACTCAGGTTAGTAAAGCAGACCTTCTTGTTTAGCGCTAATGTAATAACAATCTAAAAAATAGGTATATTAATCAGGGCCTGAATTGCCTATATGTGCTGAAACCTTTGTGCAATGTTTGGGTTTAGTGGCTGCAGTTAGGTTGACTCAGTACTGTGATGAAGAAAAAGATGGCTTCATGAATAGAATAAACAAAATAGGCATGGCATCTATTTAAGTGCTTGACAGCAAACATAGTATATGCATAGGGGGTTGTTTTTAATTTTTTTTTTTTTTATAAAGCTCTGTTTGTTAAGTACTGTATGTGGGGGCTGGGGAGAGAGCCGCTGCAGCAGACAAGGTCTGCTAATTGTGAGCAGATGAGGCTTGCATTCCTTGGATATACACAGGAGAGGGCCCTTGCCTTAAGATAAATTCTGACAAATATCCAATACAGCGTGAAATAGAAACATATAAGGGGTTTTAGTTGCATTCCGAATAGGTGCCCTGTTTAAAACCTGAGTGCCTGTGTCAGCCTTCCTCAACCTGGCATTGTCCAGATGTATTAGACTACAACACCCATCATCTAGGCAAGCATGGCTGTAAACTATAGGAGTTTTAGTACAAGGTATCTGAAGGGGGCCATGTAGAGGAGGGGCGGACTATGCAGTTCACATTTAGTCTTTTAAAAACACCTAGGGGCTAGGTGGAAGCTTAGCTATCTATGCATGAGCCCTGCTCATTGTAATGTGCGTATGTAACTAGGCACAGGATCACATCTGAGTATATATCAAAGAATGGGATTTAAAAAAAAAACTTTAAAAAAACAGGTTTCTTTAAATATCATCTATTCCTTTTATGTGTTTAGGAGAGAATCTTCTTACTGTATTTCCTTCGTAATGGAAACATGAATTGAATGTATTCCATATTTTATGAATACAGGCATACTTAGAGATATTGCGGGTTCGGTTCCAGACCACTGCAATAAAGCGAATATCGCAATAAAGCAAGTCACACACATTTTTCGTTTCCCAGTGCATATAAAAGTTCTGTTTACAGCATACTGTAGTCTATTAAGTGTGAAATAGCATTATGTCTAAAAAAAACCGTACATACCTTCATTAAAAAATTTCTTAAAATAAGATGACAATGAAATTTGCTGCATTGATTGACTCTTGACGAAAGATTTCTCTGCAGCATGCAATGCTGTTTGATAAACGCAATATCTGCGAAGCGCAATAAAGCGAAGCGCAATAAAATGAGGTATGCCTGTATATCAGTTGAAATCTATAAATGAATTTCATGTCGAAATCAGGATTTAATGGCAATCATGTTTTAACATGGCAGATGTCATTTTTAAGGTAAACTCCTATCACTGTACTTTACCAGTTAAAAGTGAGGAGTGCATATTTGCCTCTGTAAGCAAACTGGGAATCGGCTGGAGCATACAATTCCCTGGTGCAAAAGAAAGGTTTAGCAGTAATGGTTTTAATCTGGACTTGTAGAGGATTCAGGAGCATCCATAGATCTGCTCCAGTAATTACCATACCCCAAGTGGCACCAGCAGAGACATTTGCCTAAAAACTTGATGTCTTCATTACACTGTTTACATTTTAATTAGAAACATTAAAATTTACTGATTCATGTGGACCACTGTAGTTTAAGTGGGTTTGTTCTCCAACCAATAAATCATTTAATAATAAAAAAGAGCCCTGGAGTCAGCATATGTAGTTTACTGAGAATCATTCATGGGAATAATGTGTTAGCATTATAAGCTGCTTTTAAAATATGTTTTTATTTTACTAGGGGTAAAATTTGCATATAAATTAGAGAATGGCATTTTAAATTGGCCATCATTTTATGCATGATACTACATATATGCAAATTACATGTGTGCATAATATATGCACGTATCCCGGGATGTCGGACTTAAATGTCTAAGGCAAAAGGCTGCAAGCGCACATTACAAATGAACACTTAGCACAAACTCTCTAGGTACTAAAAGGTGCCCAGTTCCACTTCCCTATTCATTCACATATACCTCATATAAGTTACCTTCTTTGTTGTTACATATACAGAGAAATGTAATATGCATATATATTCGATTTCCGCATGACTTTTGCATGCACCTGTCAGCACCAGTGTCCTAAACAACTCCCACTAGGAACAAGCTGGCCTGAGACATTGGTGCCTGTCAGTGTCCATCCCTGAGTTAGCAACATGTCCGCTGCTTGAAATGTATGACAGTCACTTATCTAGCTTTCTCCTCCCCTGGCTGCAACCATCCTCTTCATTTTAGAGCATAACCCTTCCCAAAAGCCTGAATGCCCCCACAGCTCTGTGCATGTTCAGATCGCAACTCTTGAAGGGAGAACTGGGATTCTATCTAATGACTCTGAGATATAGAGGGTCAATGTGCTGGTGATCCAGAGTGCTGATCCATTTCACCAGCTTAATTGTATTCCTTATTTGTATTCCTTACTCTCTGTGACCCCACCCAGTTTGGTATTACTCCCCCTCCTGAATGCTTTCGGGTAAATCTGTATTAAGAGAAGCTAAGTAAAAGTATTGCTCCCTTTTCCCAATTTACTCTGGTTGATCTTTGAGATAATGTTGAAACTGTTGACTTTTTGCTTACCACAGTGCTCTCACTTTGTCTTGGTTTACTTTTTGCCTTGCTCCTTTACATATGAAAGTTCTTGCAATGACTGGCAGAAAGCACTAATCACAAATCATGGAGATTAATGATTGATCTTAATGAAATTTTATAATCTCTGTAAGAAATTTCTCATCAACATTGTCTTTCCATTTGGACTGAGGAAGGGAGAGTGCTTCGTATTACATAGATTTCAGTATATTAATCCCTGTGGGTATTATTTTTTAAGGGGGCTAGATATCAGAATAAAAAGTGAATTATTTTTAAACACTATTTAAATCACTTTTTAGAATTGCATCTATTTTAAGTTAATTATCCCCCAAATAGTTTTAATTTAAGACACTTAGTTTAATGTAAGCTATTTATTTTCATTTACAGCCATGCCAGCCAACTCTTGAGGCTACAGTGATTGTTTTAAAGCAGTGTTTCTCAACTTTGGCAACTTTAAGATGTGTGGACTTGAACTCCCAGAATTCCCAGCCAGCATTGCAGTCCATACATCTTAAAGTTGCTACAGTTGAGAAACACTGTTTTAAAGAGTATTACTTCGGCTTAAAGCATGTACTGTATTTGAATAAATGCTTCCTGTCTGTTGCTGTTAAATGTAGCTGTACCAGAGAAATGAGTATATGGGACATATTCAACAACAGAAGAGCCTAGCTGATTTCCCTAGATTAAAATTATGTAATATCCTCCCTCCCCCCCCAAGACAATCTCTCCCATCAAGACTTCCATCTTCCTCTTCATTTTTGGGGTCTGGAAAATGTGATGCTTTGACTATAAATGCATTGTTGACAGGGACTGACTTTTGAATAAACATGCTGAAACATGGGGTAATAAGATGCCTTTTTTCTCTTCTTTACTGCACTGTTGCACTATAAGAGTTTTATGTTGTGAATGAATCTGGCTGGTTGGCTGATTGCCAACCATCGATTATGAAATCCTGTAAGCTTATCAGCTCTTTTGCTTTGTTAAGAAAAAAAAAGGGGGGGGGGAACGATGACTGCCATGAAGGTTTAAGGTTGCTGGAATAAGAAGCCGTGTAATCAGATTGGAAAATGGTGCTTGAGCTTCTCTGCTTGGGAAAGCAGCTGGCAGCGAACCTACTGAGATGCTGAGGGAGTGCTGAACTGACCACTTTGTTAGCAAATCAGCTTGTCTTGAGCAAGCAGCAGGGTGAAAAACCTCATCCTTGGGATGATATGTAATGCCAGGAACACCTCTTGTTTTGCTAAAGGTATCACCTCACAATTAGCTCCTGTTGCAGTGAAGCTGCTTTCTTCTCTAGGACCTCTTCCTCCTTTAATCTAGTTGCCTGCTTCCCACAATAAGGCATCGTCCATGAATTGAACCAATCCATTAATTTTATCACCTCTCTGAAACAAACTAATCAGATAGCGGAGAACTGGCCTTCCTGGCTGCTGCAGTACAGTACTCACTGTGTCATGGAGAGAGAGAGAGAGAGAGAGAGAGAGAGAGAGAGAGAGAGAGAGTCTTTTTAAACCTTTAATTCTACAAATCCTGGCTTTTCTGTGTTGAACACACAGTTTAAGAATAAATTTGTATAAGAATTGCACTAATCATCATAACAGTAAGCACAGTGAATGAGGGATAACATCTTCTTGGTCAGAATGGAGAGATACTCCTGTTGTTTAGGCATTTCTATATGCTGTCGGTCCAAAAGGCTTGGTTAATGGAAGCACTTACCCTCCTAATGCCAGTATTTCACTTTTTACTGAACTTTGTTTAGCAAAGTACGAAGCAGGCACTATTTCTGAATCGTTCTAAAATATAATTCTGCTCATGAGCACGTTTTCTTAATTGCTTGCCTCAACATACTTCTTGGAGAAGAAAGCAGAAGGTGAAGATTCAGCAGCTTCATTCTCCACTCATCTGCTTGGGAGTACCCCCAGTTGCACTGTGAATGAGTTTAAGGAAGCCAAATAACTCAGAAAAAACGAACAATTATGCCCAGACCATGATGAATTGAGAACTCAGTAGAAATGGTGTTCTGGCTTTTATTTTGAGTAATTTGTATAAGACCCAATGTCTCCTAAAAACAACAACAACAATTTTCTGCATTTAATTTTAGGAGCACATTTTTATTTAGGCTTACCTGATGAAGGGAGAAAGCATGACTTAAATGAATCTGAAAGATCCCAAATGGGATTGCTCAAACTACAGTGGTCTTTTTTTTTTTTTTTAAGAAGATTCTTCTATCATCCAAATTTAGTTCATTTCAATAGGATTTGTGCATAAAAACCACATCGTGTTAAAATCAAGGAGGATTGCACAACATTAAATGCTCAGCCAGTTGTCTACAAAATGGACTCCTTCAATATTATCTCACCAATATGAATGATAGCAAAGGCTATTTGTTACCAGAAAGTAGCCCAATGCTACTTCACATTGCTATTATTTCATGAATGTAAACATTAATAAAAACGTACGGTTCTGATCATAAGAATTAACTCTGTTCTGTCAAAACCACACAGTTTTGAGGCTGGGGTGGATCGGAGAAGCCTTTCTGAATATCAGTATACAAGATATTCAGATAGCAATGTGCAAGATAGCATGAGGATTTCTCATTTTGTTAATGATCCCTCTGAACGAGAAATTTTAACATGACAAAATAAAGGTCTTTACACCCTGCATGAAGAATGGATCAGTTAAGATTGTGGAAGCGAAACACAAGTCCAAGCATGTAGAATATATTTATCATTCTCTTAATTTAGGCTGTAAGTCCTGCCTATGAAATCCATTGATTTTTTTTTTCTTCCAGTGGGACATAAGAATATTTACAACTGTCGGGTCTAAACTTTCTGTTGTGTATATACATCTCTGGTGGTTGTAGTGACCTTCTTTTTCCTCAATGTTTTTAAATAAAATGAAGCAAGGAATGACTATTAGCCTGTATACATCCACATGCTTGAAGATCTACTTTATATTCCTTTAGAGGACAAACGCCATTAGATATGCACTTACTGTACATTGGATTATAAATCTTACCATTTAATGGTAATTCAGTGAGCAGTTATTGCTTGAGTGGCCTTTCGCCCTCCCTCCCTCCCTTCCTTCCTCCCTCCCTCCCTCTTTTTTTTTTTTTTTGGTCCCATCGCACTTGTGAAATAGGGTTACCCTTTACAAGTGTCACATCCTTACATTCATCTTTTGCACTCGAGAGTTGTTCCTAGTGCATCCGTGCAAGGGAAAAGGAAAATAGGAATGCAAAGGCAGGCGTTGGGATAAATATTGGGGGAGGGGCTGTATGTGTGTAGAATATAGGCATGTAACAACAAAGAGATCTCAGCATTTAACATCAATCTGACCGATTAAATTTTTGCCATAAAGGTACGTTTTCTTTAACCCCTGTTCACATTCCATTTCCTTCTCAATGCTGTACAGACAGGGCCTGAATGTCCAGGAAACAGAAAAGGTATCTATGAGATACAAGTCTTTCTTTCTCTCTTTTATGCTTCCTGCTTGCTTATGCTGTTAATACTCTTATCCTTCTAATGTGAAATACTTTTTTGGGAGAAACAATATGCACATTTGTAAAGAAATTATACAAGGATTCTCCTTTTGAAGATAATGAGTTTTTCCCCCCTTCAGGAACTGCAGGTTACAAGGAACACAAATGAGCTCTAAGTGGAGGGATTTAACGTCCTGCTATAGCATTTAATTTCTTGAGGGAAGGAGTTCAGTTCAAGGTTAGCCTGTTATTGTGGTATTGGCAACTACTTCTCTCATTTCTGTTCTTCTGCTAGCAGTCCTGTACAAAAGGCAGTCATTTTTATTTAATATGTGGGGAGGTATTAATCACTGCAGTGTTTTCTTGTGAGAATTTATCTTACCAAATTCATTTTTTCCCTTCTCATGACAATAATAGGTGTTTAATTACTCAATAAGAGCAGTTTATAGATTGCATTTTTCCTGTATGTTGGACAAATGGTATTGATTTTGTACTTTGATGCAACATGAAACAGTATTAAACTCAATCAGAATTCTAAAACGACTAATGTACGCTAGTCATGGTAATTGAATTTTCTTCGAGGAAAGATGGCAACTCCCTTCCTGCTCTGAAGACAGATAAGAATGAAATCTTACATCCTTGGGAGAGAAAAAAAAATATTTATAAAGCTTATTTTATTGTGTGTGTGATATGAAAGAGAACTTTGGGGGGGTTGCATGAATGGGATATTTTGAACTTTGTTTAAAAAGTGCAATGTAATAATTCTAACGAACATGACCAATTTCTGTAAAAAAAAACAATCAGGCTTATGAAATCTAAACTCAGATACTAATGGGTCATCCAGAATCCAAAAATGTGCTTGATCTCCATGTGGCTGTTTGTAGATATGGCTTTTCTACAGCTAGTATTGTCAAGTACAACATTTCATTTGAGAAAAATAAAATTGACATTGCACATCAACCTTGACATCAGCCTGTTAAAAAAACATATGGGAGCTGTCTCACTCCTGCCTTGTCTCAAGCTTTTAGAGTTGATCAAAGGGATGAGGGTTGACCATAAGAATATTGTCCTGCCATCAAATATAGTAGCCTATGCTATGAGATGCAACTCAAATTCACATACTTCTGAGCTTTGCGTTTCTACCTTTTGGCATTTGAACAGAGTTGGAATACCATCTATATATTTTGTTTTGTTTTCATTGTTTCCTGAAACAAGGAGAACTGGAAACAGATCCTTGCATGCTGCAGTACCACCTCCTCCCCCTACCTTTTTTTCCCCACTAGCATAGCCTTTAGGGCTTAGTCATCTCTGTGAATGTTTTCACAATTAAACAATCTACAAATGTTTGGCCTTGCTTTCTGCATTATCTGTTGGTACATTAATGCACAAAGAGAGGTAAATTATACTTGACCATATACAATTTAGAATTATCTATGACATGATAAAGAAGTTAGAACTCCTTTATTCAATACTTCATTCTAACTGCACTGTAGAAGGGAGATTTGGGCAGAATCTTATTGCATTTAACCTATAAATACTTTAAATCTTTATTTTGCAAAAGTACTTTGTTAACCCTTGAAATTTCAGGAAGTATGGAGAGATGTATTATTTTTACTCATCTGAAAAGAAAAACAACACTTGGTATTGTGTACTCTAGCTCCCATCTTATGGAGGTTCCAGACCTTCCCTCCCACTCATTGTTTGCATGGAGGAAATGTTCTACAGATACTCCCTTAGAGGACTGTTCTACAGTCCTCCCTTGGTGAATCCTTAAGACTACAGATAATCCTCCCTTGGTGTTTGTTCGGTCTTTGGAAAGGATCAAACTATAGGCCATTTTATGTTATTGTAGTCATTTTGGCTGCTCCTTAGATTTTATTTTATTCCCCTGGCTGAATGTATACTTCATACATTCATAAATACATTGTTATTTAATATTAAAGGAGCAAAACTGCCCATTTATAACATAAAATATTTCCCAGTATTTAGATAGTATATTTAACTGCTGAAATATTTGTTTCTGGGGTAGTGAGGCATGGATTCAATTTATATTTGGCTTTTAAAAATCTATCTCCAAATATTTATCTATTACTGAGAATATTGTATATGTTTGCTAACATTCTGAATATAATTCATTGCTATTTCTTTCATTGATCCTATGTCTGTACAGGACTGCAGTCTTAATTAATCAGCTTTTCAGATGATGGTTTTGCACGGGCGATAATATAATTGGTGATTTTTTTCATATCATATCTGTTTTCTTTGCTTTAATTCAGACAATGTGAAACACTAGCTCCTCAGATATTTGAAACAGAATTCAAATAGGATGTAAACATTCATTTTCTTCACTCGTGCACACAGACACACACATAGTATCTCTCCTATATTTAGCCACCTTGTTGTTGTTTATTCCAAACATGAGGAATTAGCCATACATAACTGCAGATTTCTTTCTGTTTTTAAAACTAAAATGTTGTGAGTTTTTTTCGCATACAGTTTATTTGGGGAAACAATATATTTGGAATAATGTTAAAATTATGCATGTTCCAGCAGATAAAAAATAGTTGCCTATCCAACCAGCATCTTTTAGTGCATCAAATATGCAATGTATTCAGCATGGAGAGTCACCTTGGGAAATGTAAAGGGCCACAGCTAATTTGCATATTTTAGTTAATATAATTAACATAATTTGTGCAGAATGTGTGAGAGTGTTGGGGGCTGGGTAATGTTAGCTGCTGCATTCGGCTTTTTCGCTGCTGATTCATAGTTCTGTTCACTGTTCGCTGAGGCTGTTACAATCTTCAGTGACTGCTCATCCCATTTTGAAATGGTTTGCCTTAATCTAAGTAGGAGTTACTGATTCTTTTCCTCAGATAAGAGAGAGTGTATAATAAATGTGGGTCTGTTCCTTGTAAGGGTTGTTTTAATGTGGAAAGAAAGGACTGAGATTTTATTTCTTTTTCTTGGACTGCAAAGTTTTCTACCCTGGGCAAATAGATTCAGTTTGGAGCTGTTCTTTTTTAACCTGCCTTTCTCTTGCCCCATGCAGTTAAGGGGGAATTAAGATGGAAGGGTTCCAGAGCCTACCGGCAGGTGACCCACACAACTGAGCTCAGGACTGTTCTCTGTCTTGGCAGGCTGCTTTCGTACAGATGTGGGTTCTCCCTGTGTTATGACCCACTGGGGGCAGGTGATAATTATTTCCAGCCCCTTGCTTACCTGGCCATGTAATCCAAAGTGAGAATCTCAAGTGCGGCAAGCCCATTTGAAGCATGGATTTCCAGACCCTTTCATGTTTTGTTCTCCTTGGTTGCAGAATTCAGTCATGCTACGAATGTTCTTCAGGATGTAGCGTTTAATGTATTAATTTACAGGCAGGTGCTAAGCTGTAATGCATGGACACGTGCATGCAGATGCATGTATGCAGTCTCTTAGATGCATGTTTGCGCTCTCCTTTTGTTGCTAACTTTATCCTTTACTTTGCTCTTGTTAGAAATATCCCTTGCTGGCTTTTGTACTACTCTATGAAACCTACCCTAGGTTCATTGGAAGCCCTGCAC
The DNA here is from genome assembly GCF_059951505.1 of Python bivittatus. Taxonomy (NCBI): domain Eukaryota; kingdom Metazoa; phylum Chordata; class Lepidosauria; order Squamata; family Pythonidae; genus Python; species Python bivittatus. Next base: position 103,536,621 of record NW_028277075.1, on the reverse strand, counting down.
CATAGCATATTTAGACTAATGGTTGGTTGAGTCCTGGTTTTAATTACTCCGAAATCCATTTCCTACTTATGACAGTTCACTTTAAAAGCTGCATTGCTTCATTTCAGGAACTTTATTACTCTTTCTCTCAGAGATTGCTATTTCGTCTTGACCACCGATTTTCATCAGTTGCCCAGTTCACCTTTGTCCGCACTATCCTTGTGAAATGACCTGCTCCTTTCTTGCTTGTCAATAGCAAATTGCTGCATCCTCTTGCATCCATGCGGTAGCAACAACAAAGGAATGCAATAGTTTTTTAGATTTTACATTATTATTTTTTAGAAATTAAACCTTAATGCAGAGAATCCTAATTAGCATTTAATACCTGGTAATTAAGGCACTGGTAGGGGTCAACTATATAAAGCACATCAGTAGAACTGGCACCTGATTAATAGTCTCCGTGATATAAAAAAGTTCAGCACAAAAGAGTGCTCTTTTAGGGTCAGTGCTTTAATAGCTGTGGAAAGTGCAGGTTTTGCTGTAATTCTCTCTTAACAACTGGATCAAAATAATAATTTGTGAGATGGTCATGGCTGGCTTTGCCATCCGTGATGTCAGGTGAATTATTTTGATGACGTTGGGTTGATTGTTTGGTTTTCTTATTACTGCCAGCAAAACAGTGAGATTTAGCTTACTTTCCGTTCTTTTGAAGGCAGCTCCTCCAAATGCCACATCCTTCCCCTTGCTCTTTGCTTTTCGCAAGAACGAGCTATACTTTTGGAAGCTAAATTATTTGAGGTATATATAATCATAAAGCTCGTTCCGTACCATTATAGTGCGGAATGAGGCAGGCAGGTAAAGAATATTCCAGTTGATCAAACTGATTATCCAAATTATTTCAATATTCTGCATCCCATTTTACAGAATAAAGGATAGACTTGCTTGAAGTGCGTATTACATAAATGTGGTAAACAGTAATGGAAGCACCTTCCAAATTACATAGACCTTCAGATCTTAAAACTAGGAAGAATGCTGCCAGAGTGTTGCATCTGTACTCATTTCTGTTAGCTCCAGATTGGGCCCATGGGGAGCAATACAGTTTTGTCTAGGTCTGAAATTTAACTGTGGAACAGAATCTAATGATGCTTTCCCTTTTCAGCGTGCAATCCTGAGTGCTTCTTTGTTGTACTGTAGCCTTGTGTGTGGTAAATATCTAAGTGATTTTCCAGAAATAACTAAAAGATGCAATAATCAGCTTTCCAATTCCACATATCTTTAAGTAAATATAGTTCTTGTCTGTGTCAGTCCTATAAAAGTGATCAATTTGTAGAAACAGATATCTGCTTTTTGCACATAAATTGGCTGGGACTGAGAGACATGCAAATGTGCTCTGCACTTGGGGCACCTACCACAAGAGTAACATATATGTTACCCTATTATAATATCTGTTTATAAGGTCCATGCAAATTCTGTGCATTGAATCCTCAAAACCAAGGAAAGAGAATTTCTTCTCTGATAAAGATCCTCCAAGAATTTGGCTCAGTAAAATTACGTAATTCAGATGCATCTCATAAAAAGTTTGGAATATGTGTCCTTTGGAAAGCAATACAAATGGTCTCAATAAATAGAGTAGACTTAGTTGAAATGTGTGCTGCATTTTCCATTTGATTCACAATCAAATCTATGGCAAAAATATTTTGAAGAAATACTGGCATATTTTTAAAAATAGATAATGAACTCTGTAAATACAGCTGTTTCTCGTATGCCTCCAGGTTTTCTGTACAGCAGGGATTGGGAGAGATTTGTAGTGCTCTGGGGGTGCAGAGGTAGACCTCTTAGCAGGGCCTACAGCGAGAGATTTAAAGACTTCTAGCTCACCAGGGCCGTAGACTCTTTACCCCTTTTATACAAGGAGCTTACATTTTAACACTAATTTTTAGAAACCAGTTCAGATACATGCAAACTTTGGATTAAGTCCATTAACCATTTGTAGGCTTTTGAACTCTCAATATTGCACCCTTCTTCTAAGGTAGTTCTATTTTACTTTCACAGTCAGAACCAGAAAACTGTTTTTGCCCCACTGACAAAAAATCAGCCCACTCTCCCATACATGTAACACACATACATACCATTTTGTGGATACACACACACACACACAGATACATACCCATCACATGCTTCCCTTTCAGAATAAAGAACGTTATGCAAAACACTGTTATGATTTATAGACAAACAAATGTGCATGGATACCAGATCAGGATAGGTAGTTCAGACTTATTCAGTGTAGGCTGTTTTTCAGGACAGCCCTGAAATCCATCAACTAAAGGCAAGTGCAACATATGTGCTCCCTGCAATAAAACACAGGAATTTATTTTGAGAGCCAGTATGGTGTAGTGAGTAAGATGGTATACTATGAGTGAGACTGAGAGACTCAGGTTTTGGTCCACCTTCAGCCATGGAAGCTCATTGGGTGACATTGTGCCAGTCACCATTTCTCAGCCCGACAACAGGGTAGTGGCTGTGGGGAAAAATAGGAGGAAGGAATGCTTTGTATACTTCTTAAGGTCCTGTATGAAAGTGGGATTCAAATCAATCAGTCAGTCTCTCAGTGCAATTCACAGTAGTTCTATGGAAAAGTCCACTTCTAGTTACATTTCACTTTCTTCATTTCAACAGTGTATCCCCCCTCCCTCCCTCCCTGTTGTACCACTAGTTGTGAACACTCTGACAACCTATTTTAAAGTAGCACATGATGCCATATGTGATGTAGCTAAATGATACATCTAGCATTCGGCCACATCTATCTGACATTTACTCACATCTTTTGAGCTTGCAGATTTCACAAGCACAATTGGCTCTCATTCTCTCTGGGATCCATGTCCCTGATTATTATCTCATATATACCTTCCAGTAACTATTTCTCCCTCCCTCTGTGGAGCTGATATTCCTTGAGAGAGCATATCATTATTTGTATTGCTGAAGCTACACAAATACGTTCTCTTTGTTTAAAGGCAAACTTGACCAGCAACTCTCTGTTCAAAATGCTGCAAGTTCTGCTTCACTGTTATTTTGTTCTAATAAATACCAGAAGATCTGGAGTTATGCAAAGTTACTGGTAAATTTCTGAATTTCCTCAAGCATGATTTCAATCTCAGTTCTTTGCCCTTATTGTAATACAACTGCAGCTTTGGCTATGCCTTCCTGGCCCTGGTAAACTTTATCCATCTCTCCCCTGCCCCCAAACTAAATGCTGCTAATAATCTTGTGAGATAGGTTAGTGGAGTGACCTTGACTTGCTTAAAGCTACCAAATGAGATGGGTGGCAAGGGACCGAGTTGCAAACAATGTTCTAGATCTGTTCTAGATTACTCTTTTCAACTGAATTGAGAAGGCAAAAATATGCCAAGGGTTAATATTCAAAAGAATTTTTCCCTTCAGAAACTTGTCTGATTTCCTGTACATGACTTGCACTTACGTTAAGCAGTAAAGTGCTGCTCATTTAACACACAAGTAGGATTGTTTGTGTCTACTAAGATGTCACAGTTTTATTTCAGTAAAAACTATTAAATCATCACCTTTTTATAACTTCCTTTTACCCTGGTGTATGGGTAGGGCAAAAGTTCAAACCAATCCTTTTCATGTACATAATCATGCACTGCAATTAATCACAATCTAGTTCTTTAAAAAGGAGTCCATTAAGATGTAATACCATCTGAACAATCACCAAGTACAAAAATTGGATGCATTAAGAGTTACAGGCTTTTGCTGTATGGAGGTTTTTGTCATATTTATCTTTCCTTACAAGAGCACTGAATTTAGAGTGGTTTATATGTAAAAAACGTGACTATAAAACAGATGAAATGGGTTATCATTAGTTTGTAGTATCTGTGGCCTTTAACTATGATCTGCTGATTTCCTTAACTAGGACTACTGGATTCAAGAAAATGTTGTAGAACCATCAATGAAAGTTTGAATGATGTATACTGAAAGCATTTCAAATTCAAGCTTGTGCTCTCATTCTCTAACCTACATATATCAGAAGAAAGAAACAGGTTTTCAGAATATAATGGTCTTACATCTCATTGTATTGGCCATGTGACTATATTCTCAAGAAGAGTGTAAAAAGTCCAATTTGGCCTTTTTGGATGCATCTGTTTTAATGCAGCTCTACATTAGAGCCATCTAATTCATGTGGCTGGGAGGATGAAGGCATCTCATCTATATCTTGTATCTTTTTAACCTGCTTCTAACTACAGACCCAGATAGGTCTTGATATTGCCCAGTTGTGTAAGGTGACCAGTTTGTTTATTAAATAATACACATTGGGCACTTTGGTAGATCATACATTATTAAGGACTGTACTGTCCCTAATAGTCAGTTAGGTTGAGCATTTATTTTTCCCTTTAACATTTTCAGTATCAGAAATTCATGATAATTTCGAATTTCCCTGAAATAGGCATTTGGTGCATTCCTAGAGTGTCCTTTTTTTTTTTTTAATACCCAGTTAAAAAAAGCAGCCCATGGGTAAAATTGCCTAGGTCAGTACTGTTAAGAAGATTAGGACAATCTCTCTGTTCCCAACTTCCCCATTTGCTGTGCTTCTTACCATTCTACGTTGAATGGGAGAGTCTCTTTGCAGCAACAGATATCTGTCTATCCACATTTGCTTGAACATTGGTTAAATCATCATTGTGATCAAAAACCCTGACAAAGGAGGGTACCAGACAGTGCAGAGTCACTAGACCATCCTTCCTCAGTAGTAGCATGTTGTTACTGGTTTCTTGTTCAGATGTTCTGCCTGAAAGGGCTGCTGAGATTTTATTACCAGGAATTGCTAAGATGCCGGGGTTCCAGACTGGATTCTTTCTTAGTCATATTGGGAGTGTGGGGTTGAATCTGGGTACTTTTGCACTCAAGGTCTATGCTGTGCCAATAAAATGGTGGTACACCAGCAATGCAGATTCATAGTTGTTTTTAGAATAGACCTCTTAAAATCAATGTGACTAAAGTTAGTCGTACCGAGCTTCAGTTGGTGTGCATGACTAAGTCTGGTTACAATCCTATGACTGAATGCTTCTTGCTTAAGGTTCTGGTCAAGACCTGGAAATGCTATTTGATTATTGGCCTGCTGGGTATTTTTATTCACCCTGATTAATGTTTGAAAATTCATTTACCTCAAACGTGTCTGGCTGTTAGAACACTACATTTCCATATTAAATGCATTGTGACAGAGAAATGTAATTCTCTGGGTATCAGAATACTCAGTAGAGATTTTCAGATGCTTAGGTTACATCTAGCACCTGGGACACTCTTGTATACATGAGAATACTTGGAAAAGCTATTGGTTGAAGGGGTTCCTGCTGACCTACACATGCTTAGAAATGTAGTTAATATTTGAAGCCACCAAATAATATCTTAAGGAAATCATTTGTAAAGCAGCTAAGTATTGCATGCTGGAGAAATTTTTTCTCCAATCCAAGTAAGTATGAATTTCAGCTCAGGATTGAATTTGGTCCTTCAGTCTAATTTGAGCTTCGTACCCTGACATGGTAGTTCTCTCTCTTCTTCTGTAGCTGGCATAAATTCATAGAAATGTTTCTATCCTATCATTGACTAATCAGAGGGTGTATGTTAGATTGCTTGGAGAGGTAAAAAAAAATAGACATCTGGCAATGCCAGCTGACATCTGTCTCAATCACTTTAAAAGGCAGATGTAGCCTAGCAAATGAAATTGGGGACATAACTTCTCGATTTACAATTATAACACATTTCCATTGTAATTTTTCCAAAAGGCATTAATATTCTGTCACTTTTATGTGTAGAAGCAATATGTATGTAACTTTTTAAATGATGTACTAATTGAAATCAGTGTGCTGTGGTACCCAAAATCATGATCTGTGGTTCGTTTAGTTGGATCATAATTATTAGAGGGGAGGCAGATTTCTAAGGTCCACGGACAGGAAGTGAAGACTCTACAATGGGATGTTGGTCTCATCCATTCTTCTGCTGCTGCTACTGCATCCAATTGGCAGTCTGTTGGTCCAGCAAAACTTAGGGGTTTGAAAGGCAAGGAAGAGATTGCCCTGGAGGACCCCAATATGTCTGTTAGTGAGAATGCATGAGATACAATAACAACAGACCTTAGGTAAAAAAGTTGTATGACAGTAAAGAGAGAGGAATGTGTTCTTAATTTGGATTCATCCAAGTTGACTAGGACATTTTATTTTGGGGCTACATTTCCAGAACTGTAAAATGGGAATTAAAGTGGTTAGTCGTATTTTGTAAGTTGAAATAAGAATGAGTCATAGATTGCAAAGTTTTTTCACATTGCATCATAGTATGTATATAATTACTGATTTTTAAAGATTCCCCAAATCATTAAATGCCTTGAAACAACTAAAGGATAATTTAGCATATATTTGAAACTGGAAAGCCGAAAGTATTCATGAGTAAAAGTCCAATGCAGAAAGAAAAAACAAATCATTTTAAACAATATTGTCTTCTTTTTAAGAAGTTCTAAAGATCCATTTATCTACCTAAGCTTTTTGCTGAATGAGTTGTGATTCTGTCCAGTGATCCAGTTAGAACTGGGGTTTAGCAATTAAGAGAAGTGTTTAACTCTTCTACTCTGATTATTTTAATACTGGTTTTAATGTTTTATTCCTTTATTGTATGTAATCTGCCTTAGAAAAGTTGTCTTCTAAAGGTGACTTAGAAATACTTTAAATAATAATCATCACAAAAAAATATGCTCAGTTTGTATGGCTTATTTTGGAATTCTGTTACTAGCTAAGTTTTTTAATGTGCTTGAACTAAACAGAATGAGAAATTCTTGCATCGCATGCATGTGCAAGTTAGAAATTAATGTATTTAACCTTGTTTTCCATGTTCCATTTATTAGCAAACTTCTTTTTTATACAATTATAAAAAATTGCTGAAACTAGTCATGCATTTAGTTTGCTAAAAAAGAAAAAGAAAAAAAGCCCGAAACTATATAACCTAAATTCTAGAAATAAAAAGAGAGTCAAATAATAACTGAGTAGATTTTTCAGGGACCTTATTCAACCTTGGAAGGCATAATTATGTTGGTGCTTTTAGTGCAGGGCAAAGAAAAAACATAAAATTAAGGCATGAAAGAGTATGTCTACTTTGAGCATAAGAATTGGATAATTGGTATGGGATTTTATTACCATTCTATTATATAAAGATGCAGGTTTTCCATTCAAATATAACTTTTTCAGTCTATTAACTTATATTCTTGGTAGCATGAATTTGGTTGGAGAGGTTAAGAAGTATTTGAAGCTTTAACACAGTCTTTAGATATCTTTGGTATGCAATTTCAACTCTGTATTTTATTCTGCTTAGCTGAGCTCTTTAGTCACTCTGTAGCTTCAGATCCTTTTACACACAAACCTTCTTCACTTAACTAGCCACTTTACCTTCAAGCTGTCATGTGGGTTCCCCCCCACCCCTTTCAGAGCAGTGGATTGATTAGAATCTTGATGGCTTTCTGCTTACATATTCCTGCCAAAGTGTTATACAGTAATGTTGAGGAATTTGGAAAGCTGAATTAGAGCATGTCTTTATTAGTGATACTGTTTCCTCTGTGATTGGCAGTAGATTTCTGGGTCTCAGGAGGAGTTTTCAGGCATCATCTGCTTCTTGATCATTTTAACTGGAGTTGTCAGATTCTGAATATTTTGTACAGCGAAGATGTGCCATAACTTCTGGGCGTGGCCCCTCTTTCTAACCATCCTTGAGAACTTCTTGGAAATCTGTGTTCAGGAAGAGAGAACACTATGCATGTAACCTGTTTTATGACCAAGATTATCTATCTTGGTCTTCCTAATGTGGTGCTGTCCACTTGAATTTGGGTTGCAATGCTATGAATTCCCAGTCAGCACCACCCAGGATTTTATATACAGACATTCTGTGAATTTGTGATCAAGGTCACAACTGATGAAGTGCGCTAGGTTAGAGGAAGCTGTTTGGGTGCAAGCATAGCATTCAAAAAGTATAGATGGGCATACAGATATGATTTTAAAAAGGTGGACAACACTGCATGGCACAGATAGAATTACTTCATTTGTCTAGTAGTGTAGGTAGGAATATACATCCCCATTCATTTTATTATGGCTACTGTCATGCTGATAGTTTGTGCATCACTGCCTCCAAAGCAAATTAGTCTCAAAACAGAATGGCGTGGAAATCAGATAGGTGAAAAATGAGTACATTTTAGCAACTAGATGCAGTGATATTGGGGAACTGAGTCACAATGACAAGTGTTGTAGGTATTCTGGAATTGTTTAGCTGACTCAAAAGAAGGTGAGCTATGTTGTGACTGTGGAAAGGATCATCCTTGCATAAGTGGTATTTTGGGTGGAGAGTGCCCCATCAGCAATTTTAAATATATATTGTGTGCCTCTCGTTATTTACAGAATGTGTATTGTTTAGATATTATTCTCAGATCATTCTTGTAAATAATTATTGTTGTATTTATATAGCCCAGATTGTCTGAATCTAAAAATTGGAAAGAGACATGCTTTAGATCTAATTGATGGAAACAGTTGTCCCTTCATACTGGATATAGTCCTTGCTTCACTTCCCATGCAGCCATTTTAAATACCAGCTTTGGATACCTTTTGAGAAACTGGCTTCTGTGTGGCAATTGTTTTTACCCATATGCAGAGTTCTGTCATTTTAAATGAACTTTCCTTATCGCTTGCTTCTATTATTGCCAGCCCTTCAAGGATAGGAGTCTCTGGTCTCATTCACACAGCCATAGTGATCTACTTTCATTTGTCCTCAGGCTGGGAGGAAAGCATGTCATGGTTGGAAACTGATGTCTCCACAGTATCTCTTTTACTACACCTAGAAACAAGTCTGGTAGAGTTGTTGCCATGAGGCAGGGGTGGCAGTTAGTTGCAGTCCCCTTTTGTTTAATGTTTCGAGTAATAATTCAAGCATTGGTAAAGTTTCCCTGCCCTGTTACTGCCCTAAGGCAGTAACTCCTAGAGAGAGGGAAAAAGGAAACAGCCATCTGTTCTTCCTTTCCCACTTGTGGATGCCATTTCCCCACCCCTTTCTGCCACTCCAGATCTCTGGCACTGGTAGGAGTTACTGGGAGGGGTAACTGGAACTGCTTTCAGTTACCTGCTTTCAGGGGTAACTGCTAGCCTGCTTTCAATGCTCGATCAGCAGCCACAGGACTAGCAGTCCTGATGCTTTGACGGAGCAGCCCATTGCCTCCGAAGGTCATGGAATCCCTGTCCCTTGAGGTTCTAAAACTGAAGCTGGATGGCTACCTAGTGGGGATGCAGTGAGTAGTGGATTTCCTGTATTGGGGGTGGGTTGAGGGAGGTGAGGATTAGTCGTTGCTTGAGGTCTCTTCCAATTCTTTGATTTCAGCTAGTGACTTGCAGGCCTCGCCTAAGCCAACTTGCTGCTTGAACTAAGGAATGTGCTAACTGCAGAAAGCAGCCAAACTGGGGTTTAACATATTTCAGTATGGCATCAAGATTTCATTTTCTGTGTACCTGAGAGCTGTAGGCTATTATATGGCGTAAGGCAGTACAGATTGCCTGATATATATAGCTTTGTCCCTTCCCTTCAGTTCCCCTTTATCTTCTTCTTGAGGCACTCAATTCATTCTCAACCCTGCTATATAATGATGCTTCTACTGATCCCATAGTAGTCTAGGACCATGTTTTGTCTTTATAATTTTGTTACGTTTTAAACATTGCAATACACTGTGGCTTTTGTAGCAGGAAAAAAATGCAGGTCCGTGTGTTTTAAATATTGTAATACACTGTGGTTGTGGTAGCAGAAAAAAATGCAGTGTCAGTGTTAAACTAAGCTGAGGGCCAAATGGACTCAAGAATGGTCAGTCAATCTGAACAAAAGGAGGACCATTCCCAGCTCCATGGTGGTTGTTCATCAGTTTAGCTATTTGGCTTATCAGGGATGCAACAGTTGGAGGAGGATGGATGAATACTGTCTGACTTTGTAGGTAATATATTGTTTGCATTGATGCTTCTGTGTTTTGTATAGTCTGGGGAGAGCAGGAGTTCCAAGGAAAGCTGAGCTCACCCTGACTCAAGCTCACCCTTTCAGTATTGATGCCCTTGCAAGGATCAAGTGGTTGTAGCAGACTCAGCAGCATGTACAATGTATGCATGATTTATTTCAGTGGGTCTTTGCAGATTTAAAAATTGTGTTTGCCTTCCTGGCTCACCATTTTTCCAGTCTAAAGATCATAGGTTTTATTTGATTATATTTTGGTACTCTGTTAAAGTCGACTGGGTCACCTTGCACTGCACATCATCTGCTCATTTCTTTTAACATGTTCATTTTGCTCCCCTGTGAAAAGTTAATGCTATCTTTTATCTTTCATTGACTGGATGTCAAAGGATGTAACATTAATAGACATCAGGCACCTCTAATATAGTTTCATGAATGATCTTTATAAAAACATACTTACAGTCCCCCAAAGAATGTAAAATCCACAAGGTAGTGGTAATCTGGTCAGATAATTCTTATTTTGTGTAAACAATATTAGCTTCATGCAATGCAAATATCATCTGGACCAGGCCATCAATTACTTATCTCCTGCAAATATCATCTGGACTAGCCCATCAATTACTTATCTCCCTTTCCTCACACCAAAATATGTATCAGTAAATCAAAGGACTTGAGGCCAAACACTGAAATGTTCTGATTCAATATTTGTTTCATTGACATAAGAGTTCCTGTTCATGCTTGGAGTTTCTCTATCCACAATAGCTTTCCAACTCACTTTATTAAAGAGATCTTGTCTTAAGTATGCACAGGAGCATGTGTGTACCAATATAAATCTATTAACAGAAATGAATTCCACTGAACCTAAGCACCCATACCCTTCAGGATTGCACCCACTTAAATTCAATTGCCCCACTTTATAAATGTAATTTATTACAACCAGGTCTAATTGGTCTAATCTTCATCTTTCTCTATAGTTTTTTCCCTATTGTGTATTTGCTGATTGATTGATAGATATGGCCTTCCAACTCATAAAGTGACTCTGGGTGGCTTACAGTTAGTTGGAAGCATAAAAACAAAGGAGCTAAAACAACATTCAATAAACATCCAGAACAGAAAAAAAGGAATAACCAAGGCCAACCATCACATATTCCATTCAAGAGCTTTCAATCTGGATGGGTTCATCCAATGCTCTGGTCCAATGCCCTGAGGAAAAACCAGGTTTTCAGGGCCTTAAAGAAGACTGGCAGGTTCGGGGCCATCCAAACCTTGGGGTGGATGTTATTCTATAGGGCAGATTCCGTGACAGAGAAGACAAGCTTCCTGGGTCCCATTAGGTGCCACTGTGTCATAGAAGGGACCCAATTCCCATTCTGCCAGTTCTCATGGGATAAGCAGAGATACCTGGAGACAGGCACTCCAGCAAAGAACACAGCCCTGTGCCATGAAGGGCTTTATAGGAGATAACCAGCACTTTGAATTGCATCTGGAAGCATATAAGGACCCAGTGTACCTCACAAAGTAATAGTGTTACATGGGTATACCAAAGTGCACCCATAATTGCTCACAACACTGCACTCTGAACCTAGTGTAGCTTCTCGATGGTCTTCAAGGCTGGTCCTGTGGAGAGCATGTTGCAATAGTTCAAACAAGAGATGATCGAGGAAAAGTAACCATGAGCAGGGCCTCCAGATCCAGGAATGATGCAGTTGACACAATATGGATTATGGCAGGATCTGAGAGTCCAAGAGGATCCCCAGACTGTGTACCAGTTTTGTCTTGGAGTGCAAACTCATCCAGGACCAAAGATGGAGAGTTTCCATAGCTAAGGGACCCCAAAATCTACAGCCCCCATATACTGGAAAAGAACATTGATAGCATCACTGGTTCAGCTAAGGGTGGAGATGCATAACTAGGTGTCATCGATACATTCATTATACCTGACCTGATACTGAAGTATAAACTCACCCAGCAGTTTCATGTACATGTTAAATAGGAGCAGAGAGAGAATAGAACCATGGGCTAGATCTCTCCTTTCACATCAATTAAAACTGGTCCAGGAGGAAGGAGGAAAACCATTGCAATACCGTGCCTCCCACTCTTGAACCGTGTAGCCAGTCCAGAAGGATACCATGATTGGGGGTATCAAAAGCCACTGGGAGTGATGAAGGAAGACCACGATAGGTGTACTACCTCAGCCTCTTCCTGCCAATGGCAATCTACAAGTGCAATCAATGTCATTTCTCTACTATACCCTTACCTGAAACCTGATTGAAAGGGACCTAGAGAGTCTGTTTCCTTCAGGGCCTTCTGCAACTATAAATTGACCACCTTTTCAGTAATGTCCCCTAAAAAGAGAAGGTTGGAGACGAGGTGAAAATTGTCTAGTTCCGTTGGAACCAAGGATGGTTTCTTGAGGAGGATATGAACCACAGCCTTTTTAAGAGACATAGGTACCACTGCTTCTCCCAAGGAAGCATTTACCACCACTTAAATCCAACCACATGTCATCTCCTGGATCCAGCCACATATCATGTCATCTCCTTAACCAACTAGGATGAACATAGATCTAACATACAAGTGGCTTCACTCACTGCGCTGATGACCCTGTCCACTTCCTTAGGACCAACAGGTTCAAAATCTTCTCAGGTAACCACACTAAACCATACCTTAATAAACTCCAAAGGATCAGCACAGATGGAGTCTAACTGCAAATCCAACCAAATTTATCCAGTAGATGCACAGAGTACTTTTCATAGTACCGTTCATAGTACCTTTATAGATGTTCTTCCAATCCCTTCTTCCCTGGAGGAACCAGGTTACCTTTCACAAGATACTCTAGGCATCTCTTCTGCTACTTCATCTCATGGAGTTCCTTAAAAAATCAGGGAGCTCTCTGGGATCTATAGACAGAGAGAGACCAAATAAGTGTGATCTGATCCAAAGGCCTCAGTCAAATCATGCTTCAGAGCCTCAGGAATAGCCCCTGGGAAAGCCCACAAGCAAGAAGTGAATGCACACCACTTCACTTTCTGAGATTTTATAAAAAAAAATCATTTAAACAAGCTTTAAAATCCTTATTACTATATCTTTTTAGGGTACCTAATCACATTTTGATTGCCCTTTCCTGCAGCTTTTTCAGCTTAATAATATATTTTTAAAGAATATATTTGAGAGCCAGTTGGGTCTAGTGGTTAAGGCACCAGGCTAGAATCCAGGAGACCAAGAGTTCTAGTCCTGCCTTAGGCACGAAAGCCAGTTGGGTGACTTTGAGCCAGTCACTCTCTCTCAGCCCACAGTGTCAGGCTTAGGTGACAAGCCAATTGGTAAATTCCTGTCTCAACCAATGGATCAACATTCAGTTGCTTTCCTTCCCCCCCAAAAAACCCAGACCTTGCACCTGCGGGAAAAACACTAGGAAGAAAAAATATATATCTTAAAGAAGTTTATTTTAACTACTCTATAAACATAATATTGAATGGTTCCATGCCCTCCTATATAGGTAATTGGACTCAGACGAGGGGAACTCAACAGAATCTCTGCATATCAGAGTGGTGAACTTGGTCAGACAGGAGGGCATCTCTCACAGGAATCTGCCCATTAAAAAACAAATACCAGTCTCCATAAAGCTGAATGTTTTGAATATCTTCAATTTTATTTTTTGTAAGTATGAATTATTTATAATCTACTAACAGGCTTATGCCTAATGCAAACAGTAACTATTCTTAATACATATTACCCGCAGTAAATGAAGTATTAGCTCATTCTGCACATCTCAGTCTGCATTAGGTCTTGTGTAATTGAGTTTAGTGATTCTCTGTGGGATATTTTGTTGCTGTTGCTACAAAATGCAAAATTATTTGGTAGGTCGTGCCCTGCCCTGTTCTACCTACCTACCCTCCCACCCACCCATCCATTCCCATTATCATTTTTGGCAATCAGCTAAAGCTTGCGACACTTGGCATCATTGTGTTTTGGCATTTCCTGAAAAGCCTGGGTAGGATCCCGTCTACCCTTCTACATCATGCACTTTTTAAGGAGCTGGAAGAAAGTTAATTGCTTGCGGGACCATTGACAGTCTCTGCATCTGACTATTGAACTACTGGAATACTGTCAGCCGTATGATGGCAAGCTTGTCTAAAAGTGAATTAGTTTAACTGAATCCTTAATTTCTTTATAAGCTATTGTCTGAAACAGAAGGACATTTAGCCAATTTTTTGACAGCTGGCCTTTTCTGGCATAAATTCATGCTGTTCTGCCGCCTGGGCTGTGTGCAACCAAGACAGTGTAGTTTATATCTTGTTCTAGGTATCTGATTCAGTGGCGTTTACATTCTAATGAGCCCTTTCTTACCATTGATTCAAAAAGCTAAGTGAAAAATTGACCATTCTCCAGTCCATACATGGAATAAGTGGCAATGCCTGGATGACACTAGATCCATAAATTGTTACTGGTTTACATAATTTCATACGTAATGATCCACTAAATAAAATATTTTTTAGTTTATCAGAGGGCTAATCCATTTTGTTCAAAGTCTCTTTAACTGTCCAGTATGGGTGCTGAGCCAGAAACAAATGGAGACAGGACACAGGCTATCAGACTCTGATCAGAGAAGGGGGGGAAGAGTTTTACCTTGTCTCCATCTACAACATTTGTACCTGTGGGATGGATGGATGGATGGATGGATGGATGGATGGATGGATGGATGGATTGACAGATACCCATCTCACGAAAAAGTGGGCAGCGTACAATAAGATTAAAAAAAAATTACTAAAAAAAAATTTAAAACACAAGGCTAAGAGAGAATAGCAGATGTTAATAACAGTGGAGCCACCTCAGTATCTCACCGGTCCCCTGGGGTCCCCAGGCCTACTGACCTAACCAGGTTTTGAGGGACTTCCAGAAAATCAACAAGGATGAAACCAATCTCACTTGGGGGGGGGGGGAAGGATGTTCCATAAAGCGGGTGCCACTGCAGAGAAGAACGGCCTCCTGGGACCCACCAAATATAGCTCCCTAGTTGACGGGACCTGTAAACTTCTTCTGCCAGATGTGATGGGATGGGCAGATATAATCAGGGAGAGGCAGTCCCTCAAATTTCCTTTACCTTTGTTTGCAGGGTGCAAGTGTACAACATAATAAGACCCTTGCTAGTCAGATGCAGTGTAAACTGATATAAGTCCTACCTCCAGGTCTGAGTTGGAAGGGGAAGGCACTTGAGCACTCTGAGATCAGGGCATCATCAAATGAAGGCTAGCCTGGTTAGTGTGTAGGAGTATTCAGCCAAAGACTGGAGCGATTTGCAATGAGCTAATTCAGAGAGTGGACAACAATAGGATGCAGACACCAGTGAAATGTGACTGCCAGTAGAAGTATGTTCCTATGGATTCCTCCTTGCACCTCAGAGCTCAAACTATATCCACACATTCCCTAGAATGAGAGCTTTCACTTGACCTTTGTGATTCCTGATTTGATTGCCTAGAACAGTGTTTCTCAACCTTGGCAACTTTAAGACGTGTCAACTTCAACTCCCAGAATTCTGGGAGTTGAAGTCCACACATCTTAAAGTTGTTAAGATTGAGAAACACTGGCCTAGAAAATAAGGCTTCCTAACCAACAGTCATGGCATTTACCAGGGTGACATTTCTTTAAGGTATCTACAAGTAGTCCTCACTTACTAAGTGATGCTAAGCAACACAGTCATAAAGTGAAATGTCATGTGACTGTGCCAACTTATGACATCAGTTCCAGCTGCAGTCGTTATGCAAATCACCTGCAGTTGTTAAGCACAATGTCACGTGACCACAACTTGTGGCTTCCTGCCGGCTTCCCCATTGACTGACTTTGCTTGTCGGAAAGCCAGCTGTGAAGATCATAAATCCACACAGTTGCCCAGCGCTCAAATCGCAATCACATGACTGTAGGGATGCTGCAATGGCTGCAACTTTGAAGACTGGTTGTAAATCTCCTTTTTCACTATTGTCATAACTTTGAGCGGTGGCTGAACGAGGAGTGATAAGCAAGGACTACCTGCATTATTTCCCCATTGCTCTGCCTTGAGTTTATATGCTGGAAATTTGGTTCAGCAAAACCTTGCATATAAAAATGCATCACAATAAAATGGCTTGCATAACATTTATTTATTTAGCAAGTTGTATGGTTGCTTATCTTATACAAGATAATCCTAGGTGGCTCACAATAATATTAAATAAAAACAGAGTAAGTAAAACAAACCAACTGCACAGCAACACCATATCTCCCAGGTATAGTACCACAACATCACATAGACTCCTCTCATGCTCTTACATTTCCTGTTGCAAGAGTAATAGGTTATTAATGTGATGATGTGCCTGAGTGCTTTAGGATGTACATAACAATCCCATGGTAAAATAACATCTTACCTAAACTTTCTTGGATTAATCATCTCATTTTTGTTGTTTCAGCCACAATATATTTCAGATAATGTTAGTCACTCGTATGCCAATATTTGTCTTTCTCTTTTTAAAAAATTGCAATCTGCCAGCGTGTAGAGCACATCTTTTGTAAAAACCAAAGAAAGATATGGGATTTTTTTCAAGAACCAAAATGTAATACAAAGAACAATAAATAGAAATGGGCTTAAACATTTTTATTTTCATTAAGGAACTTAACTAAGAGCTTCAGGTAGTGTACCGCTCCTGTGGGCTTGTACAAGAAAAGCAGAACAGGATGCCACAGAACAGTCTTTCTCAACCTCAGCAATTTTAAGATGTGTGGACTTCAGCTCCCAGAATTCCCCAGCTAGTAGGCTGGGGAATTCTGGGAGTTGAAGTCCACACATCTTAAAGGTGCTGAGGTTGAGAAACACTGCCATAGAAATTAATAATGTGTCCTGTTACTCCCTAGAGGTTTGCCAGTGTTTTCCACTGAAGTGTTTTCTTTCTCTTTTATGAACAGTGAATTCACTCTGCAAAGTAAAATCTTCGTCTTTGGATTGGAAATCTGCTAGTTATAGTTTATGTGATGTTGTGTTACCTGTTAAATGGCATCAAGTATGATGAGAGTCAGGCTTTTGGAAGTGAGAGGTTTAGCTGAAGACATTTTGCAAAAGAATTTGGCTTTCCAATTGTCCTTCTCCTATTTTCTATTGGATTTAGATATGCCAAGAAAGCATTGCTTCTTTTTCTTGTGGATTAAGTATGAATTTTAATTTCCATTAATACTCTATTTCAATCACAGCTTTGCTGTAAGAGAAGTCTTCCCTTGCTGCTTTGCCAAAGGCTATTTGGGTTAAGATTCTAGTAAAAGAATGGGCATTCTTACTTCAGTACTTACTGATGGTCTTACTTCTCTCTCTTTTCTCCCCACTTTACTTGCAGTGGTACAGTAGTAAGTGTTACACTGGAGCTGCAAGTACACAGTATATATGAAAGACCATTTCATAGCATCTCTCTTGGAAGACGTTTCCATCCTATTCTAAGTACAGGTAGTCCTCACATACTGACCGCAATTGGGACTGGCAACTCTATCGCTAAGCGACCCAGTCATAAAGTGAAAAATCATGTGACTGTGCCTGACTTAGGATGGCAGTTCATCATTTACGGCTGCAGCTGCTAAGCGGATCACCTGCAGTCATTAAGCGCGACATCATTGCGATTTGCAACTTCCTGCCAGCTTCCTCATTGATTTTGCTTGTTAGAAGCTAGCTGGGAAAGTTCGCAAATGGCAATCACGTGACTGCAGGGATGCTGCGACAGCCGCAACTTTGAGGACCGGTTGTAAGTCTCATTATTCAGCACCGTTGTAACTTTGAACAGTTGCTGAACGAGTGGTTGGTAAGCAAGGGCTACCTGTGTCACTATAGTGATTCATTGAAATACTAGATTAATAACATCCATGGAAAAGACACCTTCTGCAGAAAGAGAGATACAATAAATAAGAACAAAGAGTTTAAAAAAGAATATGAAGTTCTGTGAATTCAAGTTACACAGCTTGTCAGTAGATTTGGCTTCCTTTTAATTATGCAATTGTTTTCTGCAATGTTTTTCTTTTTTTAGCTTACTGTCACATGTTGAGATTACCCAGATTATTTTTCAGTATTTATTTAATATATTGGCTTTTTATCTATGTCGTGCATATTTAGATTACCACTGATACATATTGGGCATACATTACCAGAGTTAAGCACTAATTAACTTCTAATATTCAATTATTTCAATGGAAAAGTTAATAGCAAAGATAGATGGGTTTTTTTTCTTGAACCATTAAAAACAGCTTAACTTATGGGCTTTCAGGAGACTGTACGTTAAGTAAAAGAGCAATTGGGCTTGCTATTAAATCTTTATAAAAACATAGTGCCAGCTCCATGGATTAAATAAAAGCAATATAATTGGAAATAAGAAAGCAAAAGATGGTAAAAATGATCATCCACAAACTCTTTCCCGTGTATTTTGGCCAGCACAAATATTAAACGCCTGTACTACAGCAAAAAGATATGAAAATCCATATGCATTTGTATAGCTTTAGCCAAAGCCAATATGAGCTCTGCAGTTTTTGAATGAACTTGTCATTGTTATTTGCAAGCTGGAAATCAATTTTCTGTAAACTTGACCAGTGCTCTTATCCTTTCAGCAACTCTGGAAGAAATCTATCTCTTACAGAGCGGGTTATGGGGCAACGAAAGAGGTACATACTTATATCTCTCCCATTGCAATCACTGTCACTATTCCTAGGATTGTGGTTATTATGCAGAGCTTCTATGCATTTTCTCATGATATCATTTTTTGTATTTGCTCAGTTTCATGTAATGTGAAAAGGTCTTTTGGGTAAATATGGCGTGGATATTACAAGAGGGGAAAAGACAGTAGGAAGTCACTTCAGAAAAGAGTGGAATATTAGGTGGGGAAGGAAGTCCTGCAGAGGAATTGCACCAAAGATGTATGGAATTGCCCAATTTGGTCTAATACAGATATCAGAGAAGGCTAATGAATTGTGTGCATGTATACTTGTATGAATGGGAGGAGAGCATATGCTTCCCTTCTAAGAATTTGGGGAATACCTCTTCTGTCTGAGAAGCAGGGCAACGAGCTTAGGTTAAGTTTAGAGCAGATGGAACAATTAGAGTTTGAGTCACAGTGGGAATGTGAAGTTGTCATTAGAGTATTAGCGTCTCCTTGGAAGGATTATTATTTATAATAGTCATTTTACTAATCCCATAACCTACCCAGAACAATATTGTACAAACGTGAAGTACTTGGGGGTGGGGAATATTGCCAGAAGGACAGTCTTACTTTGATATAGCAATATGTATTTTATTGCATAAAAAATTGTTGAAGCCGTGTTAATCCAATAGATAAAACCCCAAAGGGGCAGGGATATAATACTTTTATTAGGAGGTGGCTGACTCTTATCTATGAGCAAATTTCCAAATTCATCTTTTTCTGAAATATGTCTTCCAGTATTTTTTTTTTTCATACATGAATTACTTTTGGTTGTGTTATATTTCCACTGCTGCTGGGATGCATGAAAGGCCAATGTGAGGTAATTAATATGTGGTGTCTAATGCATGCAAGTTATCATTTGCTAAAGCCAACAAGTGAAATCCCCTTGAGCAGTGCCTACCAAGATGTCTGCTTTGTTTGGTTGCTTTTATCTGCTGTTCTAAATTTGGACACAATCTTGGAGTATACATTCCCAGTGAATAAATCTTCCCTAAACTTAAGTTGGTGATAGTGCAGTCTTCTTCAGTTCTTCATACTCTAGAACAGTATTTCTCAACCTTGGCTACTTTAAGATGTGTGGACTTCAACTCCCAGAATTCCTTAGCCAGCATTGCTGGCTGGGGAATTCTGGGAATTGAAGTCCACACATCTTAAAGTGGCCAAGGTTGAGAAACACTGCTCTAGATATTTAACTACAATTCCTATCAGTTCAGTCAGCAATTTCAGCAAGTGTACTTGTTTGGAATAATGGGCGTTGTAATGCAGCACATCTGGAGGGTGCCACATTGGGCAAGCCTATGATCACGGTTGCCCTAGCAGTGCAGTATTTGTCCATGAATGCTTCTTGATGGAATAATGCATCGGTTTTGCTTCTGCTGTAGAATATTCCTTGAAGGCAGTTTTTTCCATGGATGAACAGGAAGACTTAGGTGTGTCAGTAGTATTGAGTATTTTCAAGCTTCTTTGCATTAGAAAGCAATCATTCCATCTCCCAGCATAAGCCCTGCTATGTTTTTGTGAGGTGTGTATATGTGTGGGAAGATTGAAATGGATAAACCTTTATCTTCATGAACAAAGGCAATCTTGGATTTGTTCTTAGGAAGACAGAGACAACAGTTTTTTCCTGTGTTTCTAATAGCTTATTAACATAATGCCACAATAGCTGTGGTTTCATAGTACACGAGAAAACACACACTGGCTTAATGTAATCTGTGAATATGGACCCTACCGAGAGCAGCTAAATTGTTCCCATTGCTTCATAGAGGTAAAAGTCTGTATTCAACTGTAGTAATGATGACATCTGTGATGCTTAGTATCATAGGCAGCTGTCTTGATCCATCTGACTTGTTCTGTCTGTGTTGACGGGTAATGGCTCTCCCAGGGATAAGGGCATGTGCTGTACCCCGAGCCCCTCCCACACTGCATTTCTGAAGCAGAAAAAAGCACATCACCAAAAGAAGGGTGACCCTTTGATGGGCTTACGCATTTCCCTGGGATGGAAGGGTGCCCTCTTTCTCCTTCTGCCCTAGACAGTAAGCAAGTAGTTGATCTGAAGGCTAGAAATTAAGTGCCAAGCAAAACTTAATTTGGAAATGGACTCTGGTGATGGCACTGGGATATAAATTTGTCTGCATGAATCTTAGGGCCTGTTCATGTGGGTTATTTACAATCTCACCAGCCTTATTTGGTTGAAAGAATCAGCAGAAGGGCTGTTTAAGGCCACGCGTTGTCTGGCGATAGGGATTGGAGTGGCACAGGTGATTGTTCTCCACTTCTCAAATTCATTGCACTCAGTGGGTGATGCTGTGGGTGCTAAAGTCCATCCTGACCAACGTTATGTTAAACCCTCTGTCTATCCTGCAGTTTTAATGTGTTCTGACTAACATCTCTTGGATCTGAGAATTCCCGTTGAGGTCAGGGGGCTCTACGTTCTGTTAAGTAAATGTTAAAGCATTTGACTGTGAATTCTGGAACTGTAGCAATTACAGCATTATGCAAGGGAAAGTTGGTGAAGTCTAAAACCTGTGGTCTTCAGGTATCATGAGTGATTTTAATAACCTTTCTCTTGGAATGGGAGTCAATGAAAAGTTTTATTGAAGGTGAGGGAAGATAGCAAAACAAGCACATTTTTCTTAGGATGCTTATTGTCAAAAATGTTTCTGAAGGATAAATTAAGATTGCCAATTTATTGAGTAAGTTTGAGGTTAACTGTTTTAATATGCTAATATAAAAAGAATTGAAAATTAATATTTTCAGATATTTTATTACTTTTTAGTTTAGTAATCACCTTTCTTATTAAACTATATCAGGACCACAGTATATTGTTGGAATGTCACAACACCCAGTTAATTATTTAATATTTCATTGTTGCATTTTTATTGCTAAGGAGAGGACATTCTTCTGCATTTTATGCCTCAAGTGCCAAAACAACTCAATGCCTGGAAGAAAAGCACTAGTGGCCACTTGTCTGATGATGCAAAATATCATGGGTCAATCCCAAATTAGAAAATAATAATTTCTCATGTGTCCTTGGAACATTATACATTTCTTTCTTTAAGTCATTACATCAAGAGGATAGTGTTCTAGTCTTAAATTTGGAATGAGAAAATACATTTTCACCAAATAAAATTGATGTCTTTAATCCTTAAATCAGGGTAAGGACATGCTCTAGCTGGGTAGGCATTTTTTTAAAGTGAATAAGTGGCCCAAATAATCCAGATGCCGCGTCAAGAAAAGCAAAAGCCAATAAAGTGTATTAATTTGGGAACATTGTAGTTTTTATTAATTCGTTTATTTTGATCTAGATTAAGAAAAAAAGTGATTATTACCACAGTCTGAAATATAGTATTAACCCTGATTAGCGAGAATTGTAATGACAAATGGAGGACATGAACTGGGGTGTCCACAGGAAGGGGACCAAAAAAGTCAAGATGGCTGCGACCACGTGACCAAAACCTCATCCTTTTTTATCTGCGTTGTGCACATGTAAAAAGGGGGCAGGGCTTTACTTGCCTGTTGGGGCTGCCATCTTGCCTTTTTTTACTCCCGTGTGACACCTTTGACTTGAATATATAACTGCAGGTGGAACCCTGCGTAGGCAGAAAGAGACAACAGATCATGCAGAATTGGCAAAATGACACAGTGGAACATGGTGCCAACACAGCATATATGTCCATTTTTCTTTTTCTTTTTTTTAAAAAAAGGGCTCCAATAGAAACTGCATAAAGACAAACATAGTAACCATCGTTATTGTCAGAGAGCTGAAGGATCTGACATTCACAACAATATAAGCATATTTTTAACCCAATTTTTTCTGTTTGTATCAGTAGAAAGTCTTTTCCCCCAAAGACAAAATGAGGAAAAGAGGCTAATTACGGAGTGCAAAGTAGAGGAAAGAGTGCTGAGCACTACACAAAAACCCTATTTTGCACCCACGGTTGTCTGCCCAGCCAAAGATAACAAAGAGTTCTGAACTGTACAATTGACCAAGTTTCTGGATGTAGGAAGGAGGGAGGGAGGGAGCATCAAATTGCTTTTCTTACTCCAACAGAATCCAGGAAGACAAAAAACAAAGAGAAGGGAAGGGAAAGGTGAATGACTGGTTGTTTTGCATGTAATCCTCCCCCTGTCTGTTTCTGACACCAAGCTGTGGAGTTGATGCCTTCCAGCTGATCAGAGAAACAAATAATAAAGATGTACAGATGTTATTGTTGTTGTTGCAATTCTCTTTGAGTGCATTTGGATACTTTGGGCGTTGAACTGAAAATAAAGGAACTGTATATTATCTTAATGCACAGCCTTGATAGCGAACAAAGGCAGAGGCAGCAGGATCTGATCGTATTTTAAAAAGGAACAGAAAAGAGGAGCCCCAAAATAAACTGTCTCCCCTCCAAGCATCACAACTGTTCTTTCTAATTTATTTGAAACCACATACCATTTATTTAGAAACAATCCTAGTGTGATTATCCAAAGCCTAAATCATGAGGAAGAACCAGGTTAATTGGAAAGATTTTCATTTAAGTGGGTTCCATGTTCCATTCCATTTTGGGTGTCCCCAGAAGTTCAGCCTCCAATCCCTTTCTGTAGTGATCCTGTGTGCTGTGAAGGACACGTGGCCTCTGTATCAGAAGCAAAAAGCAAACAACAACAAAAAGAAATCTTTAACATGAAAATAAAATGTCATAGTGGAGACGGTGCCATTGGATTCTGTGATCAACAAGTTTTGCTCTCAAATTGTAGCGAATCTTCATGGGTTCTTTTGGGGTATTTTGAAAAAATTGAGTGTTTTGGGTTTTTTTTAGTTTTACTATTCTTGCATTTTGTCCGATCTCTTCTGAGCAATTGAATGTATTAGCTAATTGATTTGGCCAATTTTTTTTTTTTTTTACACAAAAGACTACCAAATAAATACAGTCTTACCATTCTATATTGCATTCAAAAAGAGGCATAGTAATTCCTTACAAACAACCTTTCCCTTTATTCACATTCTTTAGGTGCATCTGAATAAAATTTGCAAGGATGTTCTCCGTTGCAGGATTATTTGCTGCACCAAATTTTAGCATATTTTGTCACAAAATAATGAAGCTACTGGTACTTAAGCAAATCCAGTTATAAGGAGCACGACTCAGATACTGCTGCATTACTTTCCCTGGAATCCAGTGTGGTTCTTCCCTTCTTTTCCCATGGGGGAATAGAGCTTTTTTTTTCCAGATCTGAACACTGAGTCAAAGAGCAAATGGGCCATGTCTAGAGTTCTAGGAAATGCTGCTGAATCCCATTAGATAGTCTCTGTACAACCCTATTGAACAAAACTGCATTTGGCCAGTTAGTATAGTCACTGGTGATGATGGAACTGTACTGCACTTTGTATGGATGCCATGTTAGCATACAACTGCTCTATTTTAGAAAGTCTGGCTTTCTTTTTATGTAATTGCTGACTAACATGTTTATTCAGAGAAAGGCTATGTAGCCTTTATCAATACACACACACACACGCACACCCCCATTCAAATATAACAGCTAACCTATCTGGAGATCCTGTTTTAAAAACTCTGCATTCTCTCCCCCAAAATCCTTGTACAGACCATTTTTGAAAAGATCCTGTCAGTTTGCACTTACTACAGCTATGAGAAATTACTCTACCTTAACATTTTATGTATAGGCAGTTTCGCTGTTTTGCTGATGATCAGCAACATTTCCTCTAACCTATGTGTCCAGGAACCAGAGAAGCGGGAATGCTGCCGATGAGCTGGCTCTACAAGGCCAAATGGATGAGGCAAACCATGAACTGTTGCTCTGTGGGTAGAAAGCTCCAGTAGACTTGAAACGGTCTGCTAGCTACGGAATCCAGCTTCACTCTAGGACTCCATTAATTTGAGAGTCTTCCTCTAAAACTAAGGAGGGGTGCATGTCTGCACGGGCGTGCACTTTTTAAAAATATATAGAAAGCTGGCAGAATTGATGAGGGCTCAGGAATGAATTAAAATAAACATATGCTATGCATGGAACAGCTTCCAGATTCAATCCTTGCCATTTCAAGGTAGGGTTGGAGAGCTGCTGCCAGCCATTGTCAGTAATACTGGTGTAGAGAGCCACATCATCTCACTAGATAAAAGACAGCTCCCTGTGTTGCTGAAAAAGATGTGCTTTAGAAATTCTTCAGTAGGGTAGGTGAGACATAGGAGATACAATCAAATCCCAGTTGTTTTAACTTTTTTTAGCTGTGAGATATCTGTCTATCTGTCTTAGCAAAAATGCATTCATCCAGCAAATGACAATAGAAAGGACTTAGCCTTCTACCATATAGAAGTATGGAAGCAGCAATCATTTCCTGTGTAAACTGGGCATATGACATTGGGCTTTTACCTTGCTAAAGCACTAGCATTCATTCCCCAGGCCACCCCGTGCTTCCTAGAAGTGTTGTATATGTGTACCTATATCCAAGGCTAAATTCTCCATCATCAAGATTAGAGCCTCCCAATTATTGTGTCTTTTTAAAATGTGTGGGAAGAACAGAGATGGCTTTACAGTTGGTTGTGACCTAAAAGGAAGTTACACATAGTGGTGATAAAATCACGGTTCCAGTGCCTGAAGACTAACAGATCCAGATCTAGTTCCATTTGAATCGGATCCCATCTCAAAATGATGTTTGATTTGATCTGGTTCTAATTTTGAAACTATCTAGGTTTGATAGTTTGCACCACCTTTTTTCTGTCTTCCTCTTATTTTTTTGCTGTTCAGCTTGCTTAAAAACATAGGGGAACACTCTCATACCAGACCATAGTTTGTCCATCCAGTACAGTAGGTAGGGACTCTTGAAGTTCTGGATTCATCAGATCAAGACTTCCAATGGTGATTTTCCACAAACCACTCTTGTGGTGTTGAACAATTAGTAGCCTATGGCCTGCCTTCTCTTTCACTAGTCTTACTGTTACTCCTTCCAGGCCAATGGAATGATAGAAATAATTATGTAAAAAGTCTTGGGACTTCACCCATCAGCAAGATAACTCTCCAAAAACTGAATAGAATGGGATCAAATTTGGTATGGTGGAAAAAGCAACAAAAGAAAGACTGAGTTGGAAAATGAGCTGGATCCAGCTGTGGGCTAAGGAGCAAAAAAGAAAAAAAGAAAGAAAGAAAGATCTGGAAAAAGTCTCCCAGTTCTTCCCTATGGGACAAAGAGTTGAGCAGCCACTTGGAGAGTTGCCATCAGCTCCATTCTTAATCTTCTCCAATCTTCTTTCCTGGTTGCACAACCCAGAGCAGAGTGGCCATTAAGATATTCTCCCACCATACAAAATGTAACCCCATTCTGTTCCATCATTGGAGAGTTGACTATTGATGGAGAGACACATTCACAGAATCCTGAGTCAACATTCTGTTGGGTTGGAAAGAATAAGAAAAATCTATACAGTTTCTTAGAACAGCTATTTTTTCAAGGTTGCATGCAAGTTAAAAAAAAAAAAAAAGTTGCAGCTGCTTTAAGGAATCAATTTTAATCTGCCTCTTAAATCAGTGACTTTTCTGACTCAAGTTGACATCTCAAAAAAGAAGAGCTGCTTTAAGGAATAGCAGAGAGGTGATATGAAGCCAGAAGCACTACTTCTTGTGTGAAGCACTTGCTTGAAGCCAGAAGCAGTACTCCCAATCATTTTTGAAGTGTATGCAGCACTATTATTTATCTTCAGTCTTCTGAGGTACCTTTATTATTTGTGGGTGTAGGCTGCTGTATATTGCCGGGAAGTTTAACTAACTCGCATGGAATGTGTACTGATGTGCATCCACAGGCCATTTACACTGATGGTAAGTGATAGATCTGGAGATTTTAGAGAGCTGTGATCACTGTCTTTCTTAGTTACCACATGCTGGTACAGCATGTTGTGTAAAATTATATGCCATGCCATGCCAGCTGAGAAGATAATGCATCCTCAGTATTGTACAAATATATATTGCTGCTCACCTTTTCTATCTGGACTTTCCCAGGATCTTTCATAAGCCAATTACAGTGTTTTTAAGAAAGAATGTAAACTCTGCCGTTGCATTACACTGAGCTAATATATTCAACCCTTAGGAAATTGTTCCTCCTCAGTATCTCATAATAGTACTCAAGTATTACTAGCATGACATACCCTCTTCATTTACAGACCAGCAGGTACTGCTGCAGCACTTGAAACATGTTAGTTGCCAAACTGCAAAACTAGAAATTGTAATTAGAGAGCATACAAGTGGAGACCAACAAGAACGGTGGCCATCACGTCTTTTTCTGCACCATTTATCTCTCTTTCTGCATCCCCTGACATCAACTGCCCAATAGTTCTATCTCATTCTTCTGTTTCTGTTCTCCTAACAGCACAAGCGCCATCTGTCCTAATGCCCCTTTTGCTGTCCATACAATACATTCATTTACAGTTTAGAACCTATCTTTATGAAAAGCATTTAAACGCTCCTCTTTAGCCAGAAAGAGAACTTCAGTAACAATTAAAAAGGCCCAATACAGAAGGACAAAGATGGGGAGAAAAAGAGTAAACAAGAACATCCAGGCATCAGTTCTTGCTATCTTACACTCTCTAGCTGGGACAGAGGCTGAAACCACAGGCTTGGAGAGTCATCCAGGAAATAGCTCGACGACAGGGACTTCCTCAGAATTACTGAAATGCACCCGGAAGTTGTTGGCTTGCAGTGGTGGGACTTCAGCTTACTTGGCAGACATTCATGAACATTTGCTAGCAAGGTAGCTACTGTCTCAGTTAATTTCTTCAATGTGCAGGCTTCTGTGACTCTCTGGCAGTTCAGCAAGGGCTAGGCAGACCAATTAGTTTACTGCATTTACCTTTGGTGTTGGCTTTCTAATGTACTGGACTTCATGGGACAGCTGTAAAACTGAATCAGTTTTGTTCTTACAAAACAACGTTATCTGTGCTTATGCAAGCCTGGGTATCCTCCATGGCTATATTCTTAGGCCTTTCTCTAGATTCTGTCTCCCATCTGAGCTTAGGCAGTTATAACTGGGGAAGGTCTTCTCTGCAAAGGAATTCCATCTTTCTAGGCCCATATACCGGCCCCTACACTTACAGTTTATACATTTAAAATGGATGTTGAATGTTTTACATGTTTATGTGTCCCATAGGGTCAAAAGTTCTTCAGACTTCTAAACATTTGTGGTTATATATACATGTTACTTGCACACTGGTAGTTAATACAGTATGGAGCTATAAGATGAGAGGTTTATTTTGAGCACCCCTTGCTACATAAACATATGTAGACTTAACACTAAAGCTAGCTTGCTGCTGAAGGTTCAGCTTCCTGTATTGCCTGCTCCAGGACTTGTGAGTGACCAAGTATAAATAGAATTGAATTAACTGAATAAATAATGTTTCACCATTTTGTCTCAGCCCAACAAACTCTGGTTTGCAAAAAAAAAAAAAAAAAAATAGGCTAATTTGTAGACAAACTTATTTCCCACTGCATGTTGAAAGGGGAGGAAGAAAGATACTCATCTCTGCTTCTGAACATAATACTAAGCTGTCATTTAACGTAAGGTATGCACTCTGCTCCTTTACTCTGCATAGATGGAAAATAGTGCATCCTTTGTTTATCTGAATGTAAGGTCAGAAAAGAAAAGCGGCTTTTAACAAAGTAAGAGTTGAGTATACTATTTCTGAAGCTGGCCTCAGTTCAGAAGTGGTACAAAGTGTTTCTTTTAACAAAGAAAGAAAGTTTACTCTTTCTCAACATAAATTTGAATCTGAAGATGCTAATAAATCAATAGAATAAGAAGCTTGGAAATAAAAGATGGACTTCCTCAAACAGAGTTTGACTCCTGGTGATGATGTGGACACTTCTGTGTAATCTTCTTAGCAGCAGACTGCCTTCCAAAATGGCTCTGACATCCCCATCTAACCTATAGCTTTGGGATTTCCTGGTGGTGTCTCCTCTCCCCTTTGAACTGATTCTTTTAGTTTAGTCAAGGTTGGCTTGTTGCTGCCACCTGCTGTGGGAAAAACTGGGAAACGTTTTGTTCTGAAATGCAGAGAAAAGCTCTCTTACCACTTTTCAATAGGCAAGGTTGTGATAGACTATTGGAATTCCAACTCCTCTTTGTCTTTTTAAAGACGTGCAGTGTAAACTGCTGGTACTTTTTGCATCATTATCATATCTGACGTGACACAAAAGTAAGTGATGAGAAGTAAGACGGAATTGCGTTTATGTTTAGGACAGTATAACATTATTGCGGAGTCCCCATGTTGGTTCAGTGATCTTAGTAATGCCAGAGTTTGCCCATCAAGATAGCATTGCCACAAACGTCCTCTAAAGGATAATCTTTACAAGGATGGCTCATTGTGAGTGTTCCCTCTTACAGAAAAGGACAAAGCATAAGGGGCCAGTATTTGAATTTCTAGAAGGAGAGACAGACAGAAGTGATGCAATCTCAGGCTTAGAGGACAGCCGCAGCTGTAGCTTCTCCGTGGATGGTTTGGCAGACAGGTTCTTGAGTACCTCTGGCCTGGAGAGATGCTACTGAAGTTTTGTTGCTTACTTAATGAATGTTCCAGTCTTAAATCTAAATTAGCTTTTAATTTAGTGTTCCCCATCTTTCACAACTGGTTTACATAAAACCAGAAAACCTTATTTAGCACAAGAAATTGATAGCAATTGGCTACAGAAGCTTCCAGCCAACTATTTCATGGCCAGGAGAAGGAAACTGTTTTTGGCGACATACTACATGTCTTGGGAGAAAGAGAGACAGACAGACAGACAGACCATATCTGTTTTTCAAGTATGGTTTCAGCCATCTGTAAAACCACTGAATCTGAAAGCATAGGGGGATATTGATGCTGTTGAAAGTTGATGCTACTATGACCCTAACCCTTCCTCTTTCTTAAGAGGTATCAACATGCTGTACTTATTCTCAAATACTTACTTTCAGCTCTGCTGAAAGGGAAAAAAAACTTTTATTTTGCCATTTTCTCTCTTCCTTTTGTTCTTTTTAATTGCAAAGGGGGTTGGCTCACACCCCTGCTTCTTTCTTTGTTACCTTCCCTTAGGCACCATGTGATATTAAGTATCTGGTTCCCTCTAATGACAAGCCCCGGACACTTCTGAGATTTCTTAAAGCATGTGGAAAGCTAGAATGATTTCCATACTAGTCTCAAGTGAAGTTATTTTTACTTTAAGGAAAAATATTATTCACAGATGATTTGCACTTTGAAAAAAAGAGTATATGAGCACTTTTGAGCACAATAACATTGCATTTATTTGTATAGATTGCTGCCTATTTTGTATGTTAGGTTATATTATTACAGTACTGGCAATTTTCTAGCAAATGATTCTATTTGTTATTTTTAAAATGTCATCATAGGTAAAATAAGAGATAATTCAGTTTTAAGGGAAATAATGTTTCCATATGTTTTGCTGAAAAAGGATGGAAAAATGCATTTTTTAGAGTAAGCATTTTTAAAAGATATATACTTTCCTCTTATTTGTTAAGCTACTTTTCTATGTCAGTTTTACTAGAACAGATCTGATTGTAATTGGAGTAATTATAAAATGCTTAATCTTTTCCCCCATAGTGATGTTTTTCCTCTGCTTTTTTTCTTTAAAAAAAAAAAAAAGTTAAAGCCTGTATCTTAATGACTGTTAAACCTATACAGTAATGGAAAAGTTTAAAAAGTACATAGGACAGCAACAATGCTGTGAAATAAATTCATTAAAATCAATGTTATTCCAATGAATACTAATGATATTATTAATGCTTGGATAAGGTTTTTTTTCCCTCCCTCTTTGTGATTATTCAGCTTGTTGTCTATTGAATCTATATCCTTGTTAATGAAAGCCTCATATTGTGTGCATATAGATTGTTTGAAGACTCCTTTCATTCTTGCCTGCCCTTCCTTCACATTGTGACAGTCTCTATGGGTTTTCCCAAATTATCAGATGAGGATATGTGTTCTCTCAGCCTCTCATCCCCACCTGAGTCTTTTTAAATAGTGAACGCTACCTTCCATAGAATTATGAAACACATACGGCAAGAAGTAGAATATTTTTCCAGTGAGGAATACAGATTTGTATTTAACTGCTTGAGGTCACATTGATACAGAGATATAAAACATCTTCTTAAGGACATTTGTACAGTGAAGCTGAAATTCTTTGTTCTAGTGCGTTACTTTTTGTCTGTGAAGTGTTAACATAAATACACTGATGAACATCCTTGAATTTCAAATGCATCCTGAAATTAGAAGACTCTAGATGAGAATAAATCTAAAACCTCCTTGTCTAATACACTCTGCAAATGTGTTTGATCAGTAAGGCCCAGAAGTCACAGCCACACCTTTCCTGAACACATCTGGAAGCTTCACATTTGGGAATGCTGTTCTAAAATGTTTTTGTCTCTCATTCTTCCCCCCTTCCATATTTTTTAATCAACAATCAACACAACTGTTCAGAAAAAGTTGTGATGCCCATCTGATGGATGAAAGGATGGCTTCCCTACATAAAGGAATTACGTAATTTAAAGTTGTTAGTCTTTTCCTGTTATAGTAAAACCCAAACCCACTTCTATGGTTTTTGTTCTTGTATTTTCCACAGACAAAAACCATGTGCACAAGATACATAAAACTACTGTTGTTGGAACAGCTGAAGTATATAATGTCTTTTCTCTTAGAAATTAACCCACACTGTCCAGAAAGTCAAAATGGTGTGAAATTGAAAGTGGGTCCCAGGAGTAAGCAACTCACCAACAGGATACTGGCAAAGGATCAATTATTTTCTGGACTGCTATACGGGAGCTACAGTTCATATTCTTAGGACCTCTGGGAAAAAGGGAGCATTGCAGCATGCCCAGAGAAAAAAGCTAATACTATCAGTGCTCTTTCTTTATGGGGCACAGATTCCTGTGCTGTTGAAAAAAGTGGGTGCTCTTTTTGGCCAAAGTGAAATGAAGTCTGTTTGCAAGCCAATGTTTTTAGCTCCTCTGTTACTCCACCCTAATTTGTTTGCCCATCTTCCATGCTTTGTGTCTTCACCAGTAATCAGAAGCGTTGCTTGCATTTTTTTAGACCTGCTTCATACATTCCCTTTGGTGTGGAGTGTTCTTGAAGTGGAACTAAGTGGAACATGCTTGTGAAAAGTCACTTCCTATGTGGTGCAAGCACTCTCTTTCCCATAGTTCTGTTCGCAGAGTTTTGCTGCTGATTTGGAAAAGACTGAAATGCATAGGCTGCATAGGTTGCATAGGTTTAACTTGATCTAGATAAAACTGTGCATAATTCCATATCAAGCAGTTGTTGTCACAAGTCTGAATTAAATCTCAAATCC
Organism: Python bivittatus; assembly: GCF_059951505.1. Taxonomy (NCBI): domain Eukaryota; kingdom Metazoa; phylum Chordata; class Lepidosauria; order Squamata; family Pythonidae; genus Python; species Python bivittatus. The sequence continues at coordinate 103,504,612 of NW_028277075.1, read as the reverse complement.
CTTGTAATAATTGATGTCAAAAGTTGTTTTTAACATTTTAATTGTTGGCCCTTATTATTGGGAGGGGACATTCATTAAAGATACTTGCAACCCAGATGAGCCAGTTATCTGTCTTCCTGGAAGAACTTTTATGTGAGGTATATTAAAAAAAAGCAGATCAATAATTGGAATGCAATAGGAACACAACAGGTTTCCTTCAACCAAGTCATTGATCAAGATCATTGATCCATCCATGCTACTATGCCATCATTCCCTGCCAGCACATTCTCAGGTCTGATGACAGTGGCAGTTCAAATTTGATGATGGTAATAACATTTTCTACTACTAAACTTCTGTTGTTGCCCTATATGTCTCCATCTAAATGACTTCGGACCAGAAGATCTAAAGAGATATGATACGGGCCCATCATATTAACCTGTCCATGCATTCAGATCATCTGGCTGTTATCTATAAAAGAAGGATATTATGATAAAAGTTAGATCCCTCTGTGTCTAGTCTCCTGGTTTTGAATAATTCTGTTAGTATGCCTAGCACTGTATTCTTTCTTGCCCGCTGATCTGCCACCACTCTATTCTTTTTGTTAACAGGTTAAAGTTTTCTGTTCACATAGGCACTTAACATTATTTGCATTTTAGCTGTCTTGAACACTGGCTCATCTCCTCAGTCCTGTGATATTGTGCACCTTACGTTTGAATGTTGTATGTATGTTTTGATTATTATAATCAATTCTGGATGAAGGTGCAGCTTAAATTTTTCAATAAGTAACATGAAGACAATCATACTCTGTATTTTGTAGAAATCCAAGAATGCACCTTCTGTTAGGTCAGACTCTGCCTGTCATTAACCCTTTATCTCTCAACAAAACTCTTACCCCGTTACTTCATTCTTTTAATAGAAGATGTCAGGAATTGAATTTTGGATTTTTGCATCCAAAGTAGATATTTCATCACTGATCAGCAGTCCCTAAAAGCCATCCTGGGCTAGAGAAGAGATCGGACCAAGCACCTGAATAGTGATCAATCAAGAATATTGTCACATGCACACTTACTTGGGTATTCTGTTGAAGTCTGTGTGAACGCTTAGGGGGTGGAGGGGCAAATTTTCTCATAAGAACAAACCATGAAGATACTGCTTACTTTTATGTATTTAAAATATTTTATGCAGCCTTTTCAAGGCAAAGCTTCCCCAAAATAGTTTACATTATTAAAAAGGTACAACCACACTTTAAAAAATCTAGAATGTTCTCTCTAAAAAAGTTAATGTGATATCATAAATCTCAAATAACCAAAGCTAAGTGGGTAGCAGATCTTCACTCCCTTTTCATTTTCCTAAATCAGTGTTGTCCAAACTTGGCCACTTTAAGATGAGTGGACTTCAACTCCCAGAATTCCCCAGCCAGCATGAAGTCCACTCATCTTAAAGTGGCCAAGTTAAGACAACACTGTCCTAAATAAAGGATAGTAAGTTACATTTAGAAGTTTATATTAGGCCCTCCTTTGGTACGCTAAATGTGCCTAAATGCAGTGCCACTTCCTTTTGCACAAGAATTGTTTTCATTTTCAAAGGAAAGAGTGCAAGATCCCAATTCTGATTACCTGTCTTCCAGGTCTTCAGTCAAGTATGGCACCTCTACATGGTGAATTTTTCCTCAAGTGCTTGTGCGAGGAAAATCCTGCTAAATAGTTTATAAAGTCATCTTCTTATCCTTTCCAGATTGCCTTTTTCTATAGGATGAGCTTGAACCGTGTTTTCACTTTGGGGGACCATTGTAAAAAAAAAAAGTTTCTTATAGCTTCTATTCAGAATTCCACATAGCACAAAATACATCTTTTTATTTTATTTTTTACCTGTTGCTGCACCTTCCCAACTTGAAATTAGGAGTTCAGATCACAAAAACCTTTACCCTTCGAGCCTTTGGCCTTGCAATTTAAAATAATAACTCTGCAGGATTGCTTTTGCTCTTTCTACTTTCAAACCTGCCTTCATTTTTCTGCTAGATCTATATTGTAAAAGCTTAACAATGCTTTACGGTAGAAGAATGACTGCTACCAATTATGGGCAATACCCTTCGTTATCTCTTCCATATATTGTGTTTTCACAAAGCTGATTGATATTCGCTTTGTTAAAGTATCCAAAGGTTTTTTTTTAAATAGTAATAATTAAAAAAAAACTTGATGATATAATTAGATATATTTAGCTATATCAAACAATTGCTAAATCTTCAGAACGGGTAAAATTTAATCTGGAAAAAGTTGCCTCAGCTACCAGAATATCTGCCTAGACCAGATGTGAAGACATAATCTTTGGTCCTCCTTATGATCCTTTAGGCTGTATTTCCTTGAACATGTCACCATTGGGGAAGACTCTAGTAGAATCAACCGTTTGCGTGAGCATCTGCAGAACACATTTTTCTTGCATGCCAGCTGTTTTGTCTGATATCATATCCTGTGCATATCATATGCACAGAGACACAGTGCAACAGTCTGAAGAAAGTATTGGATTTGATTGATTGATTGCAACACTAAATTTTTGCATTTTTGAGAACTTCCTGAGATATGTCAAGAAAAGGTTCCATATCTTTGTCCATTTAGTTCTGTGAATATTCTCCACATTCACCTGCAATGTTTTGCCAGAGTTTCAGACCAAGTTTTTTCTAGCCCTCCCTGGAATGGCCAAGATTAAATCTGAAATTCATACATTTAAAGCAGCTACTTTGTTATGAGCTACAGTTCTCCCCTTAACATCTTGGGAATATCGTTGAGCATGCTCTAAAGAGGAACACTGGAAACTGTGGCAAATGACTTTTGCAATAAAGATCAGAGGAAACTGATATACTTGGCCAAGGTTTGGAGCTCACTGTATTTTCATAATGTAGAAACAGGGGTTCTTAACCCTTTTGCCATCACACCTCCCTTTAGTATAATCTTAACATACATACCTCCCCTAAAAATCCAAAGACCAAAATGAACCCAAATGAGCAATAGAAACAATACAATGAAACTTTATTTTTAATAAAGACACACAAAATAAAAATTTTCACACCTCCCCTGGACACTCTCTGCACCTCCACAAGGGAGGTACACCTCATAGTTTGGGAAGCCCTGATGTAGACCAACTACATTTTTCATCAGCTAACATTTTATATTATGCATATGCTTTTCAAATTGCATGTTTCCAGGATTACAGATTTCTGTGACTTTTTGCACAATTAATAATAACAACACAAACCTGGTAGTCTTCTCTTTCTCCCAGCCTCTCAGAGTAATCAGCAGATCTTCCAAGATATGTGGCCCCAACAAGAACCTAGATGTATTTTTTCAAGTATGTATGGTTCAAATCAGGTGGATGGTGTGGGCCGAGAAGGTGAAATGAGTAACCTTTCTTTTGTGGATGCCCCAACAAAAGAAAAAGAAATACTGAGGAAGCAAATCAAAGATCTCCTGTATTTTATCTAAGTTTATCACAGTGTAGACTTGTTTGCCTTTAGCAAAATTATTGCCTCTGAATGTAGATGTTCCTTTAATTATTATTGGTTGTTAGTTAGGAATGCATTCATCATCAGAATACTGCTCTGCAGCATCCTTAACCTTTAAGGCTGTTGGGCAAAGCAAAGGTTTTGACCTTCTCTTTGTTCCAATGATAGAATCCAGTGTTGTGCTTATCACCGAATTCTCTGAATCTTACTGAACTGAAAGGACAATACGTTTGTATGTGCATGAATACAAATGAAGACAAACACAGATGAAGTAGTTAAAAAGGACAGATTCATCTACAGTTATTTATATGCCAAGAAATATTCTTCATTTGTGAGTCAAACATGCCAACAGGCGCCTACAAAATTCCTTGGAGGAAAGTAATGGTCTGTGAAAATAACCTTGGGAGACAGGAGGAAGAGATGCAGCCTAGACAACTGTCATGCAAAAGAGATCTCAGCCCACAGAAGGAAAGAAGGCATGGGAAGGGTCTCCAAAGAGACCCTTCCTAGTTTTCTGGAAAGTAGAAGTAAGGCAGTACTTTCAGACTTGTGAGATTCTGTTACTGTAACCTTACAATAAAGGTAGCATTAGTATTCATGATTTGTGCTTCTTGCCTAGACTACCTCGAAGGGCTGACATCAGTCTTGCAAGTCTGAAAGCACTTCTCCTTCTCCTGCGTCTCTTCCTCCTGTCTCCCAAGGTTATTCTCACAGATTGTTACAAAAGGAGAGAACAAGTCAACCTCTTTTCTGTCAAGAGACACTTTTTTCTCAGAGACAGTCTGATGGAAGTCAGGTGGTGAGGGGGGAGGGTCACATATCATCTCCAAGGTATATAATTGGGTTGGTTATCATCAACGTACTGGTGATACCTGACCCTAAACTGATGGATAACCTCACCTAACAGTATCATGTAGATTTTACAACAAAAGGGGTGAGACCATTGAGCCCTGTAACTCCCCACAAGTGATGGGCCATGGACTTGATCTCTCCCCCCTGTTAACAGTGACTGAAACCAGGCACAAAGAAAGGAGAACTGCCACAGAATGGTGCCCCCCCCAACCCTCACAGCTGGTCCAAAAGGATACCGTGATCAGTATTGAAAGCTGCTGAGAGATCAAGAAGCACTAGGATAGACACACTATCCCTATCCTGGCTCCACCACAGTTCATCAACAAGCACAACCAGTGCTGTCCCCATAATGTAACCGAGCCTGAAACCCAACTGAAACAGGTCCAGACAATCTGTCTCCTCCAGGATCCTCTGGAGCTGAAGCCCAGCCACCTTCTCAACAACTTTTCTTTTCTCAGAATTGCCTTTCACCAATAACCTACTTCCCACAGGTCTTTTATGATTCATAAGCTATATTTTCTCTTTTTCCTGTGCTTATCACAAGTCAGTCTTGCTTCAGTTCGGCCCCTTCATTCTGTTCTTCATAATTTCCTGGTGGAACTGATATAATTTGGGGGAGTGAACCAAAAGAAGGATTGAGTAGCTTTGCCTTTCTTCATTAACTGTTAGCATTTTGCTACCTTTGTTAAATAGATGGCACACTTATTCTTTTCTTTTCATTATATTTTGAACATTCTTAAAGTTCTTTTTATTGTTGTTGCTGTTATTAGCATTCGTTTCCATCTTCAGCTCATTCTGAGCGATAGTTTTCCTGGTACCATCTCTACAGTTTTGTGCTACCTGTTTGTACTGTTTCTGGTGATCATGCTGGGTAAAGTTTGTCACCCAGCAGATAATGGGGCGGGCAGTTAAAGTTCTCCATCACTACTACATGTCTGCAGTTTGCTTTTGGAAAGCACTGCCACACCTTTTCCTTGGTTTGGCAGGGCACAGTAACAGAAACAACAGTATTGCTTTTAATGTTCCTCCACTTACATTACCCCAGATATTCTCAACAATATCACCAATATATACAGTACTGCAAGTTCTCCCTCTTTTTATATTACTCTATTCCTTTTAAATAAATTCTGTCTGTTGGTAGCTACATTCCAAACATCTTACCGGGCCTCCTTTATTCCCATTAAATCGTAATTGCCCTCCTGTACTAAGAGTTCAAGCTCATCCTTTTTTATTTCTCATACCCTGTGTATTAGTGTACAGACAATGAAGGCTGTGAACTTTATGAGGCAATGTTCTTCCTGATTTTTTTATTGAGTGGTCTAATAGGCAACACTCCAACCTCCTCTCATAGCACAGAAGCCTATTTTTGAGGTCCATTCTTCAGGATTTTTTTCTCCTTGCAGAATTCAGTTCAAAACTTGCTCAGCTTTGGTTGAACACATTTTTACCAGTTCTTGTAAGATGCACCCCACTTCATGCCAGTAGTTCATGTTCATTATGTAGATAGTTCAAACCATGGCCTCAAAAACCAAATTACTCCCACCAACACCATTTGTGTAGTCAATTCACTTGCAGTATTCCTTCCATTTGCAGTCCTCTTCTATGGACTAGAAGGAGGAATGAGAAGATTACTTGAACCCTAGCATCCTTCCTAAATCTTTAAAGTTCACAATTGCATGTTGCAGCTATATAATTAGTTTCTGCATGGCCTAACAGGAAAGAATAATTGTCAGTGGACTTGCTGAGCCTTGGAAATGATTTTGTCACATACTTGAGCCTTCACAAGAATGTTTCACAAATCAGTGAAAATTGTCGTCATATATTTGCTTTAGTTCTTTTCTCTTTATCTTCTTCCAGGCAAAACTACATCACCTCTGCTTTTCAGTGACCCATCGTCCTGTTTTGTGTTTCACAACGTATCTTTTTCTTCCCTTGAAGGCTCAAAGCCGGTTACTTCTATGTGGGCCTGAAAGCTGTTTCTGAGTTCCAGAAATGCAGAATACTTTCTGTTGGTCACTCTTGTCCTCTTTCCTTTTTGTCTTCCTTTTGGAAACTTACTTTCTTGATCAGCTCCTGTTGCTCTCTGGTATTTGATTTAATATGTTTATACTCTCTTATGAACTGAAGTATGGCCACTTGCTGTTCTAGTTACCTTTATTTTTCTTCAAGCATTGCTACAAGCTTTTACTTGCTGCAAGCACGTATCAGTTTGTTTTCATTCTGGAACAGAACATTCCACAAGCCTTGCTGGTCATGAGCACAGCCGTCTGTCTTTTTTCATTTTTGCTTTTAATTCCTAAGGTATGACCAGGAGAAGCCTTTTCTTTCTTTTTCTATCTCTTGCCATCGCTTTTGACTTGCTTAGGGAGCAAAATCCCAGTTTGCAAAACCACTTCAAACCATTTTGCAATTTTAACTATGGTATAGCTTTTAGATATACGTAGATTTAGATATAATGCTGACAATAAAGAAAAAAATGTGGCAGTGTGTTTTCATTCCTGCTTTTTTTAAGCAGAAGTGATTTAGACATGAGTGAAGTCTTTCCCTTTCAGTAAAAACAGAGACAGGAAAATCAACAGGAGTCATGATTATTGTTGGAATAAGATTCTGTTTTAGAGGTACACCTTTAATTTACTAGCACGGTAATCATTAATATATTTATTCTTCTCATCTTCTCCCCTGTAGCGCATACACAAACAGACACGCACAAACACACTTTTCTTGTTAAGCTGTAGCCTTATTAACCAAGGACAAAAAGTAGCAGGGGGCGCATCACTCTTCCCCTGGCCTAGTGCTGCTTAGGCAATTTTTCAGACAAGGATAATATCTCTAATCTTTGGATTACTGGTAGCCTGGTTCTGTACTTGGCTTTTTGCCAGCTAAAAACTCAACTTCCATGTTAAAGTGGAACTAATTAATTCGGAGTTAATGGTGACTAAATCTTGACAGGAGCAGGCCAGACACTTGACATATTACTGAAACAGTTTGAACCAGTTAATGTTAGTGGTCACTCTCTTCCTGGAAATCCTACTTTCTGTGGCTCATATTCCAAATGACTTCATAGCACTTTTCCTCTCAGCGAGAGGGTCTGAGCTCATGTCAACTTTTCTCCTTGCCAGAATTCTCTAAATCTGTTCTGAAATTGCAAAGAAAATACCATTGCTCATATTTCATTGTTTCTAAGGGAATTGAATACAGTTTGTATTTCATGATTTGGATAGCCACACCGTTAATCTAGATATAGGTGGTTCTGTTTTCAGCATCTCCTTGTAAAGTGCATAGTCTTTAACTGACTGCTAAAACTTATTTAGCAATATAATGTGAAAATGCCCATTTTCTGAAATGAATATATGTCAAAAAAATAATAATCGTTTATACAGCACCTTTAGTCAATCAGTTTTAGTGATTGAATTTATTAGCAATATGGAGTTTTTATTTCTGTATATGTTGTAGTTTTGTTTTAGGAATGTGACAGACTCAGGAAGGAAGCTACAGAATTCCTGTAAGCAAAATAGTTTTCAAATAAAAGCTTCCCAGTTCACTCTGAGGTTCCAGCTTTGTTTGTTAGATAAATTTGTGTTTTCCTTATTACATAACCTGTTTTTCCCCTGCATCTACTCAGCTCTTTCCATCTTCTTTCTCCTTTTTAGCAGCCGGTATTTTAAAATGCAGCTGGTAATTCAGGAAGTAGTAAACAACCATCAAGACTAATCATTGATAGCTCAGTTCACCATAAATCTGTCCTGTCCTTCTTAAGCTCTCTACATGGGTTGCCATTTTAACTTCTGACAATGACTAGTTCCATAATCTAACTACAGATAATCCTTGCTTAGTGACCACAATTGGGATCAGCAACTCGATCGCTAAGCGACACATTCACTAAGCAGAAAATCACGACTGGGTTTATGACCTTACTTCCCCTTTAGTCATTAAGCAAAGTGACATGGTCACTATGTGAAAAATCATGTGACCACAACTTAAGATTTTACTTCCGTCTTCCATAGTGTACAGTATTAATTGTGCTTGTCACAAGTGAAATGTGTGCCAGTTACAAAGCACACTAATGGCGATCACATGACTGCAGGACACTGTGTTGGTTGTAAATGTGAGGATTGGTCACAAAGGTATTTTTTTAGCACCATCATAACTTTGAACGGATGCTGCACAAGGCAGTCGGTAAGCAAGGACTACCTGTATATGTTTGATCAGGAAATAATTCTTTTTAGTGGTCATGAATTTGATAAGCCTGAGTTCTAAGACTGTGAGACAAAAATAAAAAGTCATCTTTCCATATTTCCCATGCCTTTTTATAAAAGACTATAACATCTACCTGTATTCAACTTCACTCTAAGCCAAAAAGGCCCTATCAGTGCAGTCTTTCCTCCCAGAGGAGCTGTTCTAGGTCTTAATAATTTTGGTTTCCCTACTTTGCATCTCTTTCAGCTTCACAGTGGTAACAAATTTCTTGTAAAGAAAGTTTCCTGAAGAATTAAACTGAAACAAATGTTTAAAAAGTTAGCATGTATCTCAACAGATTGATGGCTTGTTTTCTGTCCTGTTCCTGTCCATATTCACAGTACTTTAATGCTACTGTATATGGACATGAGTTAACTGCTTCACTTCCCTCAATTTCTCCTTCCTTCCTTCCTTCCTTCCTTCCTTCCTTCCTTCCTTCCTTCCTTCCTTCCTTCCTTCCTTCCTTCCTTCCTTCCTTCCTTCCTTCCTTCCTTCCTAAACCATCACTTTTCCAAATGTGCCTATTTGTCCAAAAGAGTTAGAGCCACTGCAGCTGTTATGACACTCACATCTTAATTAACTTTAGCTAATTAACAACTCCAATAAACTTGGTCAGTGAACTCTGATTAATTTAAAACAAAAGCAGAAGTTAGTGATCTCAGAGTTATTCTGGAGAAGGGAAAGTGGGAGTAAACATGTTCTTAGTTTGCTGCTGCTCATCCTCAAAAATTTACCTGCAGACTAACACTTCACAAATTGCATCAATAGCAGAGGGCCTTTGCACAAAGCAGGTGCCCCCCAAATAATGTCTCTGGAATTTTAAGTAGGAAGTGTAAGTTTGGTCTAACTCTTTGTTGAAGAAAGAGGAGAATTGACTAGGATATTATCTGCCTTTTTACTCTACAGGAGTGCCTCTGGCTTAATTGTCAACAAATCAAACTCATAGGAGAAACTGCTACAACTTTCTGATACTGGGATCTGTTTCAGCACTAGAGAACTATGAGCAGAAGAGGTCTTTTTCACCCAACGTTCTCTCTCTACAGAGAAAGACCTTGAAGGTCAAGGGGCCCTCAGAAATATTTTGGAGTATGAATGCTCGGGCTACCAAGTGAGGAACGATTGTCAGAGACCATACACAAGCAGAACTTCATAGTCTATTCTGTAAAGAGGAAGGATCTAGGATCCCCAACCTGGTATCATCCAGAAATACTCTTGGCTCCAGCCAGCCTGACCAATGGTCAAGGAGAGTGCAAGTAATCATTCAAAAATATTTGGAGGGCATCAATTTGGATAAGGGTGACTTTGTCTCACCTGCTGACTGAATTATTTCAATTCCTTCATTGAAAAATACACTTCACATAAATGTTTCCCTTAATATAGCTTACAACCCTGGACCCAAACCCCAAGGGCATTTTTAGCAGAAATATATGAATTGGTTTTAAATTTCTTCCATTCTTTCCTCTACCTGTCTTTATCCCACCTGCAGTATACATATGCAGATGTTTACATTTCCGTTCTCTTAATTATGTCGTTATGCTAGAAAACATGTTTACATTCAGTGTAAAGTAGGAGTAAAAAGAGCCAGATAGAATGCTGTAAATAGGGGGTTTCAAAACATTTTAGTCTATGGATGCTTTTGTCTTCTAGGCTACTGCTAATTATCCCAGGAGGGATCATGGCCAGCCAGTTCCAAGACTAGTTCTCTCCATCCCCGCCCCATTTGATTTGTTTGGGTGACTGGACTTGCTGCATAGCAAACCTAGTCTGCAACCAACTACCATCTTTTGGGATTTTTTTCTCCTTAAGTTTTGGATCTTCTCTGCACTTTAGAGGCATTATAATATGAACAGGTTGGTGGCAGGTAAAGCCAAAACTTTGTATTTTGCTTTAAAATAAGCAGAGTAGAAAAAGCCAAGAGAGGGGAACTCCCTGCCCAGGGACCACAGATGAACCACTCACATCCCTTTTGTAGCCCCTCAGAGAGGGTGGGGCAAACATTTTGGCCCTTTTTTGCTTAGCTGCCTTAAGCCTATTTCACCCCTAAGATACCCAGGCCTTTCCAGATCATGGATCAGATCATTCAAGGTACCCTGCCTTCAGATGTTTGCATTCCATGGCCCCATGTTATTTTTCTTTATAAACTTTTGATTTCCATATGAGCAAGTGGCTGAAATTAATTCATGGATTATTTAGTATTATATAAGGAGAAGTTACTGAAGATATTCAATATGACACGTGGCTGTAATCATGGAGAAATCCCCCCCTAACAATTGCAGAGAAGCTGATGTGGTCACACCTGGATATGTGACTAAAGTTCTCAGCTAACTTTCAGGCTTCTTTTTCATAATGTATTAACTCACTTTTAATCTATTCCTTGCATAAGGGCATATTAAATACAAGCTTAAACATGGTGTTTCTAATGAGTAATATGAATTCCCTTACATTTGAAAAGCCCCAGTTCTGTGTCTATTGCAGTGGTAATATGCACACACATATATACATACACAGGCCCACATGTACATATACCCCATAATGCTTAAAATACTGTAAAGCAAACAAAAATGTAATGCCTTATTACAGATAAGTTCTAAGGCTGATATTTTCGGGTCATTCTGTGAGTTCATGGCTGACCTGAATTAGCTTTAATAAAGGCTATTTGTTAAAAAAAGTAATTCATCATTGGCCTCCAGAGAGTCCAGAATGACACCATCTTCAACCCTCCAATCTAAATGGAAAGTCTCTCTGCCTACTTAGTCTAACTTTTATTATTTTAAAATATATTAGTCTAAGATATAATATTTTAATATTTATGCAATTTATAAGCTGCCTGACTTAGGGTGGCATACAATTAAAAAGTAAAAAATTACAAAAAACAAAAAAGAATGGTGAACGGCCCCAGAAGCAACATATAACCATAGAAAATCCATCCAACAGGGCTCAACCTTTGCTCTGCCCAAGAGCCTAGGAGAATAACCAGGTCTTTAATAGGTTCCTGAATGTCATCAGGGTGGGAGCTAATTGAATATCTGGGGGAATATTCCAGAGGGCAGACACTATAACAGTGAAGGCGGGCTTCCTGGGTCCCACAAGATGGCACTGAAGTGCACCCATTCTGCCTGATCACACTGGATGGGAAGAAACAACTGGAGACAAGCAGTCTCTCAAATAAGAGGTCTCCCAATTCCATGAAGGGCTTTAAAAGTGATAATCAGCATCTTGAATTGCACCTGGAAGCCAAGTGGTAATCAGTGGAGCTCATAGAATGGTGGCATCCACATGATGGGTGTAATGAGGCATGCCAATCACTGCCTGCACTGCTGCATTCTGACCCAGTTGTAGCTTCCTAGTGATTTTCAAGGGCAGCCCCATGTGAAGCATGTTACATTTATGAGATGACGTGAGTGACTGAAGGACCTCCTGGTTCAAGAAAGGGTGCAAGATGAACCTGTACAAAGGCCCTTTTGGCCACAGTTTCCACTTGCTCTTTGAGCAGGAGTTATGAGTCGAAGATGATCCCCAAATTGTGCACCGCTCTTCAATGAGGAAATGCAACACCATCCAAGACCAAAGATGGAAGATCCCCAGAACCAGGGGCCCCAAATATCCTCAGCCACTTAGTCTTGTCATGATTGAGCCTGAGTCTGTTCCTCCCCATCCAACCCACACAGCCTCCAGACACTGAAACAGGACCTTGACTATCACTTTGTCATCCCAGAAGCAAGATGTATAATTGGGTTGGGTATCATCAGGCCCGAACTGACAATTGACCTCATCCAGCAGTTTCAGAAATTGTCTAGTATCATTCACGTAGGTGTTAAATAGAGGGGGTGAGAATTTCGAGTCCTGCGGTACCCCAAAAGTGAGAGGCCATGGACTTCATCTCTCCCTTCTGTTAACACCAGCTGCAAAATGGTGACCTCCCTACTCCCAAACCTTGCAGTCGGTCCATAATTGACGATATCAAAAGCCGCTGAGAGATCAAGGAGCGCAAGGATGGACATACTATCCCTGACCCAGCTTCACCACAGGTCATCGACAAGTGTGACACATGCTGCTTCCATATTGTGACCTGGCCTGAAACCCAATCAAATGAGTCTAGATAATCCATGTCTTCCAGTCCTTTGGAGCTGTAGCCCAACCACCTTCTCAACCAACCTTCCTTAAAAACGGAAGTTTGGAGACTGGACAGAAATTGTCTAGAATCATTGGGTACATTGATTAGTTATTATAATTAATAATTCTTTACTGGGAAGAATAAAGCTGTTGCCTCTAGTAAATCAAGGAATCTGTAATCAAACATTGTGAAAATATACTCGTGGCACTCCTGCAAAAGTTTGTTGATGAAAGTTGTTTTTCAACCTATTTACAATTTATGTTCTTGTAAATTGCCAAGAGATAACACTTGATTGCCTCTTTCTTTTTGTAGGAATAAGGACAGTTAGTTCATTGATGTGGATACTGTAAGTACCCAGCCAACCCTCATACAATAGGAGTGACTTTGTTTGTTTGTTTGTCTAATTTATTTAGCCACCCATCTCACAAAACAAATGACTCTGGATGGTGTACAACAAGCTAAAACAATAAATACCTAAAACCATTATCATTATTAATAATTAAACAGTAAAATCTATTTTAAAAAAAGCTAAAACAGAGAATAGTAGACGAAGGGATATTAATAATAATGGAGCCACCTCACTAGTTCACTGTCCCCTGTTATCAGGCATCTTTTGTGAAATCTTCATAGCCTGGAAGTAGAAGTAAATTCATTTGTCTGAACCCGTCTAGAGTTTGGGCAAGGGGCTAGCACATATGTACATGAATTGATAAACCATTACCCTTATTTGTGGTAAGAAATGCTATACTTTTGGGATGAGCAAACTGAATGAAATTGTTACAGATTGCAATAAGTTGTGCTCTCATTTTGATTGCATCACCACCACACTCCAGCTTCAAAATAGTCAACCAAGTTTTTATTATCAGGCTAGACTGTCTAGTTGGCTGGTCAGTTTGATAGGATGTGAGCTGTTAGAAGCCATTTGCAATTATTATATTTTTGGCATTGTGTCACCACCAAATGTACTTTTTCAAATGCCTCCAGAACTTTTTGGCCAAATGAACATTGTGATCTGCTAATATTTTTCCCCTAAAATGCACTGTGAAATCTCCATTCATCTCCTGCATTGCTCCATTCTTGAAATGCTTGACACTAAGTGGAGATATATATTTTAAATATAGAGAGGAAAGCTATTATTTTTTTATTTAGCTTTTACTGTGTAATGGCATTTGTGACAAGGTTATTTGCTTCAGTATAATTTTGTATACTGATTAGTGTATTTTGAAAAGGGCCTTGAGGCGCATTGCATGGAAAGGCACTATATGAGTAGGAAATGGAAGGATAAATGACCTTCATTTAAATGCAGTCAAGTAATCATTATCAAAGTTTTAAGCAACTTGAACTGCCAAACACGAAGAATGATGACAATAATTGCCAGTGTCCTTAAAGGACAGAAGCAACCATTTGGATCATTATCACAGTCTTAAAGTTCATACAGAGAAAAACTGCTTTCTCTGTGTATAAGTGGAATGATAAAGAATTATTTTCAAAATTGGAATTCAGAATTTTAAAATGGCTCTCACTGAAATTTATGAAACACTAAAGTATGAATTTAGTCACCATTCAATCAAATGGGAAATAATTATGATTCAACTGAGTTACAAATATGATGGTGCTTGTGATGGAATTCCATATACTAGCAATATTAGGTTCTCACAAACCAGCTGACATTGTTTCCTGATTATTGCTGAAAAGTTTGGTTGGGATGACTTTATATACATCTAGTCTATATTTCACCACCTTGAGAAGAATCCATCACTCTAAGCCTATTGTCTATATCCTCCTATACTGTAGCATACTACTATTATATATTGCTGATTCAAAAGAGGCTGCAGGGACAAGACACTCTTGCAGCTAAAAGCAAAAAGTGCTTAATGTATGTAATTTGTACTTTCTTGACTCATGTGCATTTTTCTGTAACTTAAAGGAGTTGCCCTGTTATATTATGCAAAACCCATAAACTCTACGAGATAAATGCAGTATTGCATCCCTGGTTTTCCAGGGATTGCATGCAGTGAAATGATCAGTCAAAATCTAGTGTTCTGCTGGTAGAAGATTCATGATTAGTACTTATCCACCCCAGGTTTTAAAAAATGAACTTTATAACACAGCATTAGTGACCGTAATGGTGAAGAAATCATCTCTACCTCTACATCAGAGGAGCCAGTGGATTTTTTTCATGTGAAGAATCTTCTGCATTTTGGTGTACGGAATCAATTAATGGACCTAGAAGGTCACTTTGACCAATTTGCACTTCATTTTGTAGATAAAATCACTTGTATTAGTTCCAACTTAGGCACAGTAATTTTGTCAGAGGCTAAGATGGATCAGGCCAAAATTATGGCTTGTCATGTTGTGTTGGATATTTTTTAATTTGAGAAACCTGAGAATTTGAACAAGTTATTTGAGAAACTGAAGACTGCTCACATCTCTTTGGAATGCTGCCCTTCCTGGCCAACAAACTTTCCAGCAAGATCCTGGGAAGCAGGTGGGCATCTGAATTCAGGCAGTTCTAAATGACAGTGATTTTTTAAAAATTCATTCTAATATGAAGTTATGTGCGGTCATCCTACGAGAATACTGCTGCACTGTTATACAGTGGGGCAAAAAAGTATTTAGTCAGCCACCAATTGTGCAAGTTCTCCCACTTAAAAAGATGAGAGAGGCCTGTAATTTTCATCATACAGTGGGGCAAAAAAGTATTTAGTCAGCCACCAACTGTGCAAGTTCTCCCACTTAAAAAGATGAGAGAGGCCTGTAATTTCCATCATAGGTGTACCTCAACTATGAGAGACAAAATGGGGGGAAAAATCCAGAAAATCACATTGTCTGATTTTTAAAGAATTTATTTGCAAATCATGGTGGAAAATAAGTATTTGGTCACCTACAAACAAGCAAGATGTCTGGCTCTCACAGACCTGTAACTACTACTTTAAGAGGCTCCTCTGTCCTCCACTCATTACCTGTAGTAATGGCACCTGTTTGACCTTGTTATCAGTATAAAAGACACCTGTCCACAACCTCAAACAGTCACACTCCAAACTCCACTATGGCCAAGACCAAAGAGCTGTTGAAGGATACTGGAAACAAAATTGTAGACCTGCACCAGGCTGGGAAGACTGTATCTGCAATAGGCAAGCCGATTGGTGTGAAGAAATCAACTGTGGGAGCAATAATTAGAAAATGGAAGACATACAAGACCACTGATAATCTCCCTTGATCTGGGGCTCCATGCAAGATCTCAACCTGTGGGGTCAAAATGATCACAAGAATGGTGAGCAAAAATCCCAGAACCACACGGGGGGACCTAGTGAATGACCTGCAGAGAGCTGGGACCAAAGTAACAAAGGCTACCATCAGTAACACACTACGCTGCCAGGGACTCAAATCCTGCAGTGCCAGACGTGTCCCCCTGCTTAAGCCAGTACATGTCTGGGCCCATCTGAAGTTTTCTAGAGAGCATTTGGATGATCCAAAAGAGGATTGGGAGAATGTCATATGGTCAGATGAAACCAAAGTAGAACGTTTTGGTCTAAACTCAACTTGTCATGTTTGGAGGAGAGAGAATGCTGAGTTGTATCCAAAGAACACCATAACTACTGTGAAGCATGGGGGTGGAAACATCATGCTTTGGGGCTGTTTTTCTGCAAAGGGACCAGGATGACTGATCCGTGTAAAGGAAAGAGTGAATGGGGCCATGTATCGTGAGATTTTGAGTGAACACCTCCTTCCATCAGCAAGGGCATTGAAGATGAAATGTGGCTGGGTCTTTCAGCATGACAATGATCCCAAACTCACCGCCCAGGCAACGAAGGAGTGGCTTCGTAAGAAGCATTTCAAGGTCCTGGAGTGGCCTAGCCAGTCTCCAGATCTCAACCCCATGGAAAACCTTTGGAGGGAGTTGAAAGTCTGTGTTGCCCAGTGACAGCCCCAAAACATCACTGCTCTAGAGGAGATCTGCATGGAGGAATGGGCCAAAATACCAGCAACAGTGTGTGAAAACCTTGTGAAGACTTACAGAAAACGTTTGACCTCTGTCATTGCCAACAAAGGATATATAACAAAGTATTGAGATGAACTTTTGATATTGACCAAATACTTATTTTCCACCATGATTTGCAAATAAATTCTTTAAAAATCAGACAATGTGATTTTCTGGATTTTTTTCCCCATTTTGTCTCTCGTAGTTGAGGTATACCTATGATGAAAATTACAGGCCTCTCTCATCTTTTTAAGTGGGAGAACTTGCACAATTGGTGGTTGACTAAATACTTTTTTGCCCCACTGTAATGTATAACTTACACTGCAGACTAGATGGCGGTGTGGGTAATGAGGATTGATTGGTTTTTATCACTTCTCAGCTTCTTCAATATCCTTCCCATAGACTCACTAAACCAGTGGGAATTAAGCCCATTGCTATACTTTATGGGAAGACATATTCAGTTTCTAGCTGTGGGGGCTGGACTTTGTTAGAACCCAGCATCCAAATCTGTATCCTATATTTTAATAACATCTACAAGAAACTGGGGCGGGGGGCGGATAGTAATTCAGAGATTTGGGCTAACGTGTCACCCGAATATTGACAACCTCCATCTCTCATTCACATTAGTGAACTACAATAGTGATACTGCTTTCTTTCCTGTATAAAGTCTGTGCAAACTCTTTTCCAAATGCTTCTTCACATTTCTTCAGGACATTACTTCTGGTCAAAAATGTCCTTTGTAAGAATCAATTTCCAACAGGTTTTCCCTGTTCATTAGGGGGAATGTGGTTCTCTGAACAAGTATCTAGTGGAAGTTTGGAGGTAGAGGATGATGAGTAGTCTGAAACCTAATCCTGGCAGGGCTGAAGGACCTCTGATTCAATTCTAATAAAGGTTCTTTTCCATTTAAAAAACAGAGCATTATGATTTGTAGAACAGAGATGACTTTGATAGCCAGAACTGTCTTTTACCATAGAATAGGTATGACCGTGGCTAGACATAGCAGTTTGTGGAATAGGAGCTTCCCAAATTTGTGGAATTCCTTTCCCCATGTTATATGGTAATTTTGTTAACTTTCACTGAAACCTTTAAACAATTTTGTTTGTTTGGGTCCCTTTTAGCTTCCATGCTGAGTTTTACCTTTTTACTAGTTATGTGGCTTACTTGAGTTTGTATTTTTATTTATTTGTATCTGTGGTATTGCTGCCGCTCCTTAAGTTTTTCCTTTTTTTCCATTTTTTTGTAAACCATTTTGCAGGCGGTTTACTTTGCTTGTGTATCTAGGTTGCTTTTCAATCAAAAAATAAAATACAAGGTTTTGTGGACATAGACATCTTATTGTAATTGTAATAAGGTAACAAATAAACATCTGGTTTCCAATCTCTGTGAACAAAAGGATATAGTACCTTGATAAATGACATAGTGTTTAAACATACTTTCAGACATGTGACTGTTGGAAAGCTGATTGAGCTGAGCCTTCAATCAGTGTCTGTCACACACGCAGAATAGGAATGTCCATGCAATGTATCTAATTGCTTACAGCAGTGTTCTCCAAACTTAGCCACTTTAAGATGAGTGGATTTCAACTCCCAGAATTCCCCATGGCTGGCTGGGGAATTCTGGGAGTTGAAGTCCACTCATCTTAAAGTGGCCAAGTTTGGACAACACTGGCTTACAGTATGGTGCTGCCATGCTTTGTGCTGACAAAACTATTTTTCTATAATTGCATAATCACAATTCCTTTTCATATATAAAAATGTGAGCCATATCCATGGCTACTAAGGAGCAATGTTATTATTAGCCTTCAAGTCAGTGTTGACCCCTGGCGATTGCCTGGACTGGTCCCCGCAGTTTTCTTGGCAAGTTATTTGGGAGTTGTTTGCCCTTGCCTTCTTCCTGGGACTGAGAGAGAGGGACTGGCCCAAAGTCACCCAGCTGGCTTCGTGCCTAAGGGGGGACTAAAATTCACAGTCTCCTGTTTCCTAGCCCCGTGCCTTAACCACTACACCAAATTGGCTCTCAGTGGTTTAAGCTAGACTTCCATTTTCTTTGAACCAGAGAATACAGTTCTTATATGTCAGCTTAGTTGCACATAAGGACCACTTACATGGCATGAACAAAATCCTATATCATGTGGCTTAAGTCTACAGTGCCCACCAACCTGAATATCTTGCACCCCATCCAGCTAATATATTCCTGCACAGCCCACTTAATGCAGTTAATATGACTAGCAGGACCAGAATCCAGATACCATCTGAACTGAAAATACATTAGGAGTTCCCAGATGCCAATTTGAAGTCCTTGAAAACATATGTGGCACCCTCTGGCCACCTAGAAATGCAAAGTAAGTCTGATCTCAGGTCATCTTGGCATCCCTTTCAATACCTGCAGATACCAGTGCAAATGCAAGTCACATTCCTCAAAACCCCCTATATTTCTCACTCAAACTTTGCTTTCCCCAGCCTTTCCCCAAGTCTCACTTTTCATGAATGCTGTTATGCACAATAGCATAATCCCATTAGCTTCACTCTTACCTTACCACTCAGCCTCAAGAAGAAAAAAATCTAAGCACCTCTCAACAAACTCAGAGTTTCCAGAATTTCAGAAATTAGCCACTACATCGTGAGCTTGTATTTCTGAGATGGATCTAGGGAAGTGAAGCATGTCTCATTTCTTTGGCCTGAGGATTTCTGTTTAAAAGCAGAAAGGGACGCCTGTGCCAGTCCTGATAGTTGAAGTCCATATGGATTGCTATCTCAACTCTGTCCAATCTAGTTAAGCATGCTCTGCCATTCATTCTTCCCTTTCCCTTGTATCTTCTGCACCGTCTCTGTTATTTCTCCCTTCTGATACCAGATTCAGATCCCATTTGGATCATCTGCAACAGAAATACCATTAACAACTTATCTGTAATTTTTAAAAAAACATGTGGCATCTTGGAAGCCTTCTCCTATAGAATCAGAAGTAGTTTTCAGCAGTTGCATCTTGAAGACAGTCCTGGAGTTCAGTGCAAGACAAAAATATAGAAGAAATAAGGAAGCCATTTTCTAGTTTCCCTTTGTGTGTTATAAATAAATCCCAAGTATTATTAGTAACTGTCCTTCCAAAATCAAGTATGTAACTTAGTTTTTATTACCTATGATATTTCAGCAGAAAAGAAATCTGAACTGTCTATAATATACAGATCAGTAAGTCATAATACTATGAAAGCAAGTCTGCAGGGACATTTAATCAACAGAATTGTGGAGGAAATGTGTTCAATGTATATTTGTGTGTGTGTGCGTGTGTAGTTGCTATCAGTGTTTGAAGTAATAACATAAAACTCAAGTTTCCTTGCACAAGGATCCCCTTTTTGCTCCCCATAGGTGTCTATGGCAATTGTTTCAAAATAACTTAGCTGGAATGTTGTGTACAGGTGTGTAAATTACATATTATTTTAAATAATCAAGATTGTTGTGAGTACTGTTTGGATATTGGTTCCAATCCCTATACATCCATAAGCGTGCTTACTGGACAGCCTCAGGCAAATTATTACCTATCACTCCAATCTAACTCTCAGTTCTGTTAGAATAAATGAGTATTATGGCGGAAAGTGGCTGTTTTTAAAAACAACTCAGAGACGGAAATATTCTAGAAATTATAATGTTCCTTTTCCTTCCCTTTTCTCTTTCACTTACAAATATGTCTAACTAGCTACTGTATTTTTGCTTCTTGAATGTTGCATTAAGAGTGGAAGAATAATACCAAAATCTACCTTCCCATTGCAGCTCTTATTAATGTAGTTGGTGAACATATTTATTCATATGATTTATTATCATTTTATCCAGCCTGAGGCATTCTAAAATGCAGCACAATGTAATAGCTCTAACAAATGCTATACATAATGGGATGGGATAATCTTGCAAGACAGAAATCCATTCAAAGTACGTGAGTCTTTTTGTGTGTAAGCCTTTTTTTTTTTACCCAACGATGTCAGTCTGATAATTTGAGAGCTGAATTACATAACACACAAGTACTGTGCTATATCAAAGGTGAGATCTTGATTTGAAGTTTACTTGAATTGACTTATGAAGTTATTTTTAGAAGTTACAGTCTCATAACATCTACATAACCTGGTTAACTGTAATCTGATTTTTTCCCTATAGGTTCTTAAGGAATATTGAGGATTGCTTTAGGGAACAGGGTCTTTTTCAGACTGAAATTTTTGAATAAAGTCAGGCTCATTGTGTTCCTACATAGACTGGCTAAATGCCATAAAGAAGTGCTGTTACTGTTTTGGTCAGTCAGCAGTTTCAATGGTTTACTGAATAATTTTCAAGTACTGTAGAAAATATTTTTACAGAATAGTGACATTAATGCATATACTAATGATGTGTTTAAATATGGGTGAAAACAAATTAAGCTGTGTTTTCTTTGGCCGATCGTGACATTTGCATGCTGTCCCATAATAACGTTCTTTGGGTTGCTTTAAATAAGCAAACATACACACACACATCCATCCATAATACATATATACATATACACATACGAAATAGAGCACAAAGCCAGTCAGTTAAAAGCAACATAAAATGTGACAATACAGGTAGTCCTGTACTGTTAACTACGGTAATTTGGACTGGAATTTCCATCACTAAGCGATGCGATCATACAGTATGATGTCTTGTGACTACATCACTTAGCGATGGCAGTTCCAGCAAATCCCGCACCATTGTTAGGTGCAATGTCACATGGTCACCATTTGTGACCTCCTGCCAGCTTCCCCACTGACTACTTGTTGGAAACCAGCAGTGAAGTTTGCAAATGGTGATTACATGACCACGGGGCACTGCAATGTCATAATTGTGAGCCAGTTGCAGTGCCCCCAGATCGCAATCACATGACTGCAGGGATGCTGCAATGGCCAGAACTTTAAAAACTGGTCTTAAGTACCACTCGTTCAGCACTGTCGTAAGTTTGAACAGTTGCTGAATGAGTGGTTGTTAAGCGAGGACCACCTGTACAAATAAGCACCTCAAATGAGAAACTGAAATTAAAAATTCTACACAAGGTATTTTAAAGGACTTGGATGGACAGGAAAGATTTCAGTCGCTGTTGAAGACTACAAGTCTGGCATCAGACAAATGTCTTTAGTAAGACTGTTCCACAACTGAGGAGTGGGTGGAGGCAATAATGAAAACTTGTCTGCCTCACTTAATTCAGAAGGATATCATACTATGTTGAGAAGAGGATATCAAGGTTTAGACAGATAAGACAATCTTTCAGGCACCTGTATCCCAAACTATCTAGAACTATCCTAATGAAAACTAGCAATCTAAACTGAATCTGGAAACAAACTGGGAGACACTGCACCTAAGAAACCAGATCTAAAATGGTCAAACAATACAGTACCACTAGCAGCCCCATTTTATTTGTTTGTATTTAGATCTATCTTGTCTTTCCCTCAGGAGCTCAAAGTGGCACATATGACATTTCCATAGTCCAACAACTCTGTAGGATAGATTGGGGCCCAAATTCATCCAAGCAACTCCCTGCACCTAGTCCAGTACCTTAACCATAACAGTGGTTTTAGGGCACCTTGTATAAGCAATACCATATGAGTTTGATCTAGTGATGTCTGAGGAAGTGGACAGGGTGCTTCGATCTACAAGTTCTGCCAGCTGTGTGTTAGATCCATGTCCATCCTTCTGAATGGACTCTTTGTTGGATGGAATGGTCTGCCCCCTCCTCAAGAGGCCATCCTTGGACCCAGCAGTACTGGATAATGCCTGTCCAGTCTCCAGCATTCCCTTTTTAAGGAAGGTGGTTGAGAAGGCTTGCAGCTCCAAAGGGCTGTGGAGGAAGCAGATTATCCAGACCCATTGCAGTTGGGCTTCAGACCAGGATATAGTATCAAGATTGCGTTGATCACCCTTGTGGAATGCCTCTGGTGGGCTCGAGAAGGGGTAGTACATCCATCTGGGCTCTCCTTGATCTTTCAGCAGCTTTTGATACCATTAATCATAGCATCCTTCTGGACTGACTGAGGGGGCTGAGAGTGGGAAGCACAGTTCTTCAGTGGTTCTGTTCCTTCATCCAAGGTCAGCTTCAGTCAGTGTTGGTAGGAGGGGAGAGTTCCAGTCCTTCCCTCTTCTTTGCAGGGTGTCACAGGGCTCAACTTTCTCTCTGCCTTATTTAACATCTACATGAAACTGCCTGGTGAAGTCATCCATTGGCCCAGAGATAAATGCCATCAGTATGCAGATGATACTCAGCTGTACATCTCTGCCCTAGGCCACCCAAGCAATGTTCAGGTGCTTTCCCAGTGCCTGGAGACTGTGTAGGTCTGTATAGGGAGGAACTAACTTCAGTTGAACCCAGACATGACTGAGAGGCTGTGGGTTTTAGTGTCCTCATATCTAGTTATTTTCCATCATTGATTGTTAATAGGGTAGCACTTCCCCAGTCAGAGCTGGTGCACAATCTGGGGGTTCTCCTCAATGGCCAGGTGGCAACTGTGGCTAGAAAGTCTTTGCACAATTACATTTTGTGTATCAGTTGCACACATTCCTAGATCATGGGGGCACTGCTCATGGTCACTTGTGCCTTAATAACTTCTCAGCTGCACTATTGCAACATGTTCTACATGGGGCTACCTTTGAGGAGTATTTGGAAGCTTCAGCTAGTCCAGAATGCAGGGGCATCGGTAGTAATGGGCACCCCACAGTACACTCACATAACATTGCTGCTTGCTGCACTGGCTCTGGGTGCAGTTCAAGGTGCTGATTGTCACCTTTAAAGCCCTATATGGCATGAGACCATATTGCTTGTGGGACTGCCTCTCCCTGATGATTTCTGCCCATCCCACCAAGTCCCATCAATGAAGCAGTGTCACCTGATGGATCCTTAGAAGCATGCCTTCTCTGTCATGGCACCTGTCTAGTAGAACAGTCTCCTCTCTGAAATATGCACAGCCCCAATCCTTCTGGCCCTCTGCAGACCTGTAAACAACTGGCTGTTCTCCCAGGGTGCTAATGGAGTTCTGTGGTGGGTGCAGGTCTATCTATTGTTGCTGTTGTGAGATTTTTTGGGGAGCCTCAACTGCTATTGCTTTCTTTTTTATGCCATTTTTAATGGAGTGGATTAAGATTGTTGCTTTTAACTACCCAGAGTATTTTGTTAGATAGGTGGCCATTCAGATATGTTAACTAATTAACTAACTAACTAACTAACTAACTAACACATAAATATAATGAGAGGTGCTTTCAGCCACTGAAGTCACTCAAGGTTCTGATACAGTAATAGATCAATAAGCATTCCTAGATAGCAAATACGCTCTTGAAGAAGGAATATCACCCTGTCTAGAACAGACTGAGTGCTGCATGTATTAGAGATTGACCTCCACCTTCCCAGGATTGAATCTGTTTGCCCTTTTCCTGTCCCTTCCTTTAATCAGACTCTGATTCAGTTATTCATTGATAGTAGCTTGGATCTTAATAGAGGCACTGAGATCAGTGGAACTTATGCTAGACAGGGCTATAGCTTGCAAAAATGTGGATGACCACTGTTTGGCAGCAAAAATAGAATTTGGTCTTCCATGTAGACAATATTGCTGATAATATTTGCTGTTCTTTAAATCTCCCCAGTGTTGCTGCTTGAGTATTAAGCTTCAGCCCTCATCCGGACCCCCCACACTCATTTGCTTTATTCGCTTGTCTAAAAGCAACTTGTTGGCACAGAATGTCTAGCCTGTTGTTTTTCTAAGCCTGTGAATTCTAAGCCTGAACCCTAATAAAGAAGTCCTGGTTTGAATTTGCATATCCATTTTGGATTTCTTTCTGCCACTTATCATGAAATAAGTCCCCATTGCTGCTCCTGGTATACATGAATGTGTGTCTATAAGTGCATATATGGACGCACAGACCCACACACAGATGCCTAATATGTACCTTATATTACACCCAGATAAATTAGGATTCCAAGTGATAATTTACAAGCTCTAATTATGGGCTTTGCTTTGCCTAAAGCATAGTTTAACTGGCTTAATGTTTAGAGCTGGCATCATCCTAATTGAATGCCAATGGCAGAGCAAATACCGTTCCATCTGTGCACTGCTACAGCTAATGACTGAGGGTTTGTGACACTTAAGCAGAGGCTGTCAAGCAGTTTGAAGAGGAAGTGGGAAACACATGTAAGCAACTCATTTGAATTTTCCTGAATTATTCTCTAAGCAAGGAAGACCATGAGAGGAGAACTTCTCACCCCAGTTTTCCAAACCTGGGCAGATTCCAGAGATGTGGACATTGACTTCCAGAATACCCTGACTGCTGCCTCAATCTTCCTGGTCCAGTTTTAAAACATGCAGTTAGAGAGTCAAGAAAATCCTTCTGCATTCAAATAAATGCAGGTGTTTGGATTCATTGTTATATTCTACCTACAGTGAGAGGGAGAGAAGAAGAGCTCTTCCAAGACTCATTCCTGGATACATCTAAAGAGGCTCCTTGAGTCCTGCCCTGCTTCCCCAGTCTGGCATCTCCTGATGTGTTGAATTTACAAACATGGAACTGTTATTGCAACAAATTTGGAGAGGGTGAAAGGCAGCTGAAGAAGATGGTCCTGCAGAAGTCTGTCTGAGCTGTGTGTGTTTTCTGAAAAGGGGACCTATTTCTCTGTGCGAGCCCTTCTCCAAGATTGATGCTGTGAATTGGCATTGCCACTTCTATGTGCTCCCTGCCTCCTTTCCTTATCCTTCAGGTACTTAAACCCAGCAGAAACTACCTGCAGGCACAGGTATTGGCTTGTATTCAGTTGCATTTATTTTATAGACTTGTAAGAGCTATATTTTTAAAAGGGCGGGGGGGCGGGCAGTTAGGAAGCTCAGTCACTAATGCCAGGCTAAATGATGTTAATCTGTCCTAACCTGTTTCTGCTAGAAAATCTTGGAGTCAGCCCGAAGAAGAGGGCTATGCTTCCCAGCTGACACACACATGAATTAAGAATACAACAGTTTAGTCAGAATTTAATATGGCCCAGTATTAAACAATAAGGCAGTGAAAGTTTTGAGTTAGTACGACAACATTCTTTTACGTAGGGCTTAATCTTTTTGCAGAGTGAAGCTGGGCTGTGAATCTGTATGAAACACCCCCTACTGATTTGGAATTCCTTTTGTAATGAAAATGATAATCACATATTTTCACAAATATAATTATAAACAAACTGCTACATTTTGGTAAGCATTTGATTCATCATGCTTTCTTTCCAGCGTGGTTTCTGAGAAAAAAACATACAGATATTCAGTTTAATCTCAAAATTACATGAACTCTATCAAGATGATACTTTGGATATGCTGTTCTATAACTTTCTGTCCCAGATACTCCTTAAGTTTATGGTATAAAATCCCACTGAGACAATTGTGAACATATATAAGGTATCAGTATAAATACATTTGCCAAGAAAGTAAAGTTGTAACTAACTCCCAACTCCATCCTTCCCAACCAGTGCTCTGTAGATATATGGTACAATTAATCCCATACTTTCTAGCCAGAGTGGCAAATGGAAATAGTTAGGGGAAGGTGGCATTAAGCTACTTACAGTAAATCAGTGTGGACAAGTTTCAGGTCCCATGAAGACTACAGACCCATATTTTGCAGCCCAGAGATCCCAAAATGGCTGCTTAAATGGATTTTCAAGATGCTGTTTTTTTGTTTTTTGTTTGTTCTTTTCTAAAAGTAAATCAGTTTACAAGTAGAGATGGGCTTGAAACATAAAATGTTTTTTGTTTTATGCACAGGACAAACACCACGCTCAGACATTTCATTGGACTGCTCCGGGCAGATAACAGTTCAGCCAAATGAAAAGCCAGGGGGTCTTTAGTTCTCCATTTCAGCCAAGACACTTTCCAGAGGGGTCTTGCTAGACGAATAGGGCAAGGTCAATGCCTCTTTACCC
Organism: Python bivittatus; assembly: GCF_059951505.1. Classification (NCBI taxonomy): domain Eukaryota; kingdom Metazoa; phylum Chordata; class Lepidosauria; order Squamata; family Pythonidae; genus Python; species Python bivittatus. The sequence goes on along the minus strand of NW_028277075.1, from coordinate 103,478,029 downwards.
CTTTCTCCCATCATCCACCCAGCCAGTCTGCCAGCCCACCCACCAATCTTCCCAATGGCTTCCTTACCTTTAGCTGCCATACTTGCTTGAATATAGAGATGATATACCCAGCCAGCTCAACCCTCTCTGATCTTCCCAGGACTTTCCTTTACGTCCCCTGAGTTGCCATTGGCTTTGCTTCCCCCTCGCCCCCCGTCTCCAACCCTGACTATCTGTGGCTGAAGCGAACACCTTTGTTTTGCTGTGTGCATGGACCATGTGAACCCAGCTGTTCAGAAGGTTTTGCACATCCATATTAAAAGGTTCTAGTTTAAGCAAGCTTTTCTAAAAACCACCATCACCACAACCCAAAAAGTGACCACAGATTTTTTTTAACCACTGGTTATATCACTGTGGTATTGCATTTTCCCCAAAATAAAGTATGTCTGGCCAAAGGAACGTTACCCATTTCTACCTTTCCCCAACAGATGCAGAACAATTTTTAGAATTTTCCTGCAAAATTCTTCATTCTTGTTCCAAGAACAGCTCGTTATTTGCTATAGAAACCTCTGCTTGAGGTTGAAATTGAAAAGGTTTAGTATTTTACACCAAGAGAAAAAAAACTTCCATCTGCAGATTTAACTCTGATTTGCAAAAGCATGTGATAAGAAATTGTATAAGGATATGGTATAAAGAATAAAGATTCATTGTTGTGTTTGCTGCAGACAGCTAGCGTGGCCTTTAACATACATAGATTCCATTAGGAATGGGCGCATGGTTCCCACAGTATAAATTAACAAGTGGTAGAAGTATGGAGAGAAAAAAATATGTTTTTAATTTATTAGAATTTTATTTGTGGTATTTTGATTATTTTTCTATCCATGTACTCAGCTTCTTCATGTTTTAATATTATATAGTGGCATAAAATATATTAAAATATAGTTAACTATATTAACTATGGAAGTGATTGATCCTCCTCCTTATAACAAATTAGCCAGCTCTTAGTTGTCCATCACATTAGGGCTTCAGCAGATTCTATTTTAGTTACCCTTAAAATGCCTGTTCTGACTATCTACATAATGGAACTATCTGAGTGCAAATTGGAAGAATTCTAATTTGACATGAAAACAGGCAAAATGCTATCATTACTGAAAATGGAAAGAGCAAGCTCTATTTACTTGGAGGTTTATGAGAATGTTTATATATTTATTTTTAGTTTTGCAGAATCAATGTTTTAAAACAGAGAAAAGCTCATAAAATAAACAGCCTTAGAGAAGTGCCGTGCTGCACCATATTTAAATAATTAGACTCCTGTCTTACTGAATTGTGTCTGCTCCTAGTTTAACAGTGATAAAAGCATGAATGTTAGTATGATTGGGAAATTATATCATGCCACCAAGTGATTGATTGATAACTGGAAAAAAGCTACCCATGAAACATGCCAAAAAGGAAGCACATGTTGTTTGCCTCATCTTGCAGTTGGGTTAAACCATCTCCTATAAAGGAAAATTGCCATTGCTTGCCTGCTTGCTTTATTTTTTATATTTCAGACAAGCTAATAAGAAAATAAATCAATAAGTCACTGGAGATAATGTAGCAAAAACAACCATATGACTAAAATGATTGCATGGTTACCACCCCAGAGGGGGGTGTACATTAAATTGTTTCATTACTAATTAGTACAGAGAGTAGGTATGAACCACTGAGTCTCATGTAAAATGTACGAATACCTAGACATCCCTTAAGATGAACATCTCTTATCAAATTATCCAGGGAAATGCTCCAAGTACAGAGTCAGAAAAATGCCCTTATTATTATTATTTCTTCTTTTTTTAATGAAACCAGTTTATTGATGTTTTTCATTTATGGCCTGTCCCCTAAAGGCTGCTGCAACATTTGAAGTCCACAGTGGCAATCACTGGTGGGGGTATGAAGCTGAGAGACCACTGCAGGATTCCCTATTTCAAAGCTTAACCAATATTCACCATTGACACAGCCATTCATCTGTGCTAGGCTGTTGGAAATCCTTTCTCTGGTTTTTCCTTCCCTTCAGGGAGCGATACTTTAAAGAGCAAACCCCTATTGAGAAGAGAGAATTCTCAGCATGGCCAATGGTGCCAGGATTCGAATTAATGTTGTCCATTTGCAGAAGCTATACATTGGAGCTCCCAGCATATTAAGCCAATGCCCTCACGGCCAGGGCTTTGTTGACTTGCATAGCACTTCGTGGCACTTCGGTTTTATTATTCATCCCCCACATACAACCGCCCAGCAAACATAATCTCTCAGTGAATGACAAGACACTATTAACATGTGCCTGAATTACAGAGAGCAAAGAGATTTGATTTTGGTGTCTGGCATGCTTTTAACTATGGGTGTGGGCAACAAATTAGCACACACTGATATAGCTACAGAAAGGTAAATAATTACAAAATTTACTTCTGTTGAGTAGTTTAACACTTGTCACTTATTTTGCAGTTGCTGACACCTCAGATCTCTATTTTGGCACATATCAAGTTTTGACATGACTAAACCTACAATTTTGTGCCTCTTCGCGTACATTATTATCTCTTCTCCAGGAGAGGCACTGAGAAGGCGTAGGCTGCCATTAAATCTTAAATGCATGGAGTCAACACGGAGAATTATTCTTTATTTCATTTTCATTTCCTTTGTTATAGATAACTATCTAGGCAGATCTGTTGTGAGAAGTTTTAAAATTGTCAGAGGGCCTTTTTGTAAAGAAGAACATGGAAAAGAAAGCATAAATTTCTGGGCTCAAAGGTGGTTCTCTGACTCGAAGGCTCAATCCAATCTTTTCAGCCCAAACTGTTATGATTGCATAAAAAGTAAAGACACTCTTGTCCCTGACAAAAACATTCACTTGAAAAGAGCTTCCCACAGATTTTAATGGAAATCTATTGCAAAATAGAAATGTAGGGATGTAGCTGCCCTAGTCTGAAATGCCATGAGTGTAATGCCAAATAAGTGTTTTGGGTTTGGGTGGGGATGGAGCAAAACAACCAGAACTCCACTGAAAAGTACTCTTATTGGTCTCAACAGAACTTTGGGGTGTGTGTGTGTGTGTGTGTGTGTGTGTGTATATATATATATATATATACAAATTGTGTATACACCTACTACGGCTGTGCAAAACTGCTAAGAAAGGAGGGTTGAATGGAGCACCCCACTAAAGCCCATTGCTCAAAGCCCTGAAGCATACTGTCCTTGTGAACACTCAAGGACCTCCACATGACCTCTGAGTATGAGTGTGACCAAAGCGAAGCAACTGTTGAACCTTCAAGAAGACGCAGCATCCTACCATTTTGGAAACATCCTTTGAAAGAGCTTAGTACAGGCTACTCAGATTTATCTCCGATTTCACTGCTAGAGTTTTGGACAGCATATATTAACTCCTCCCCCAATCTGTTGAATAGAGTACCAGATAAAGGCCAAATTTTAATGAAATTATTGTTGTAATTTGTAAACTAATTCTATTCTGTTACCTATAGTTTAGAATGCTTAGCTTGGAGGGCAGTAGAACATTGTTACCTGTTATATCACTGCAAACATAACAAGAGATGGTTTAGGGTTTGTTTGTTGTTTTTTTAAGAGGGTGCTTTGTGGTTGATCTAAAAAATGCACACCACTTGTTAAATAATTATTTTTAAACATTCTAGCATGACTACCTTCTCTTAAAAACAGTCTTTTTTAAGGCAGCCATGCTAAGCAGCAGTTCTTAACCATGTGTTTAGGGCACTCCTCTCCTCAGCAATCCAGACCTTTTTAAAGAAATGTCACAACTAGTTATCCTCAACATAAAGTAGCTCATCAAAGCTACCTAGCTGCAACCTTCTCTCTTTAAATATCAGCCCATGCCCTCCAACTATTTGTTATATCACATACATCTCTGTTCAGTCAAGATGTGCTTCCTGTTTCAATACTTTTTAAGGGATATTTTTGTTCTGTATAAATAACCGTAAACATGTAGAAATGTTTATTAAAACAACAAAGTCTTTGTTTATGATGAATTCCTAGGATTTACATCATAAAAATGTTAGACTGGCAACAAAGAGATAGAGGCAAAACATTGCCCCCTTATGTGCTTTATAATTTTTTTTATCAACTGTCCAAATTATTTCCAAATTATACTATAATGAGTCATCTGAGATACAACCAAGGCAGATAACTGGCAGCAATCCCTTTAACGGAAATAAAATATTATAAAGGAAACCCATATGTATTCAGTGAAATTAGGATGGAACAAAAAAAAAGCTAACAAACATCTTGTTAATATTAATTAAAGTACCACTGGTCAAATAGTCAACCACTACTCAGCTGTTTAGAATTACAGTTCACTAGTGTTCAGTGGATCAGAGATTTCTCACCCTTGTTCCAAAGCTAGGATGTTCAATCAAATCACAGCTATCTGTGCACAGTCATCTGGATTTGCCAAAGCTGGGTGTTGATTCAGTTTATTAAGTTGAGACATGCTGGGTATTTCTCCTTTCCATGAATTTCTATGGACAAGAGAGTATTAACTGTTGGGGCTTCGGACTTTTAGTATTTGTTAGCTGAGTTCTTCTGTCATGTTCTGAATATGATTCTTCTCATACGTGAGCATCTACAAGAATGTAAATGACTTCACGTGCATTATGAGGACAACATGCCGGTGACATGAATTATATAATTGCAGAATGATGCAAGTATGTAATTAGTGTGATGCAAGTACTGTATGTATTTAGTGCGATGACATCTCAATGCGTGCTGTTAGAACGTCATTTTGGCTTTTACTGGGTACCTACATTCTCACAGAGATAAACAGCAAATAATGCAAAACAACATAATACAAATTTAATAATTTTAAATGACATTTAAAATTAATAAATGTCAATAAACATTAGTAATGTCATGAAATCTGATACCTGAACAATTTGGTGTTTTGCCAATTAAGCATTAAACATTTAATCGCACTTGTAATGATGCTCTCCAATATAAATCTGAAGCTGATGAGCATTATTTGAAAATAAATTTTGTAACGGTGGGAATTATCTATTTTGAGATAAGGTTGTGATGTAAGACATTAAATATAAGACCTCCTTGGTCTTCATTTTCCCAGGTCTTGCAGCTACTACTTCAAATCTCTTCTAAGTACATTTATGCAATTTTTATATAGCACTTCAAAGTACAGTATAATCTGACTCAGAATATAGGCATGTGATGTGTATGAATGTTTATTATAAGTCACATACTGTAATCCTTGTGTAATTTTATATTTTATATATATAAAAAAATCAAAATTATTCTTCTGTTTTTTTTCTCTTTTTCAACTCCTTTTCCATTCAATTTTGTAACTGTTCCTTTTTTCTCTCTCTCCAATCTCACTTTCTTTGCTTTGGTGAAAGTTTGAGATAGAGGGCAATCAAGGTGATAAAATAGAAAGAAAGGAAAAAAGGTCCTATAATACAGATATAGAGGACAGCTGCATCAAGTAGATTATGTGATGCTGTTTGAGAGAATCCCACAGCCTACTCCAATTCCTTCAGTGAATTGGATGGTAGGATTCATATTGGGGAGAGCTCACCCGTATTCCTATCTGTGGTTTTACCATTGCTTAGCAAAACAATGTATGCAAAATAAAAAATGTCTTAATCTGCATCTACTGTGATTAACATTTCCTAGTATTTTCTAAAGGATGGCCTTTTATGGTTATATATTTGCTAAAATATATTGAAAAGCATAGTATTCGTATTATTTATTAATATTAAGTGTGTTAAATGTTTGTGGCTATCAAACATGTAGACTTACCTTACTACTGTAATTATTTCATTGATTTTACTTTGGATATCCTAACCAGTAGAGCATTATTTAATTCTTCCTTCCTGTAATATCAGGGCAGAGGCTAATTGACACATGTACACATGTTCAAATTAACCCTATTTTCTTGAATATGTTTATAATTGAAACCACACCATGGGTTGAGGCACTGTCTCCCATTTCTCCTCCCAATATTAATGCAGATCCTCCAGTAATTATATAAATTGCCTATATTAAGCTTTCTTCATTGCTTAGGATGTACCATTACTAATTAAAGCTGATGGCAACATGTAGCCAAACTTGGTCAATCCCCCCCCCCAAAAAAAATTAGGTTAGGCCTGATTAGTTTTTGGTGTGAGACCACCAGAAATCCCAGGCTTGTAGGCTAGATATCCCAGGAGAAGGTAATGCATTGACATTCCAAGAATGTGTCCATGTAGTAGTCATCAGAACTCAAGCTCCACTTGAGAGAGATTCTACTTTTACTTTATTCATCAATGTTAGTCATTACTAGGAGTAACGTTTCCTATTTTTAATTGATATTTATTATATTAAACTTATAAGAGAAGAAAAATAAATAAATTAAAAAATTTAAAATTACATCCCCAGCCAAGTGGCCTCATTGGACTACAGTTCATTGCAGATCCAACTGGTGGTAGAATCTATCGCCTGCTTAGAGGTGGGCTAGAATTGGAGGCTCGCTCTCTCTTCTGAAGTTCTTTCTTTCCGTTAGATCAGTGGTTCTCAAACATTTTAGTCTCAGGACCCCTTTACGTTCTTAAAAATGACTGAGGACCCCAAAGAGCTTTGGTTTAGGTGATTATATCTATCAATATTTACTGTATTAAAAACTAAAAGTGAGAAACTTTAAAATATTTGTCTTCGCGGACCCCCTGAAAGGGTCTCAGGGGCCCCAGACCACACTTTAAGAACTGCTGCTTTAGACTGATGGAATGGGATGTTTTAGAAATTGGTTGCCTTGGTAGCCCATACCGAAAGTGTCCCGAAGATTATTAAATATATTTTAACTATCCTGTCATCTTCCCATTCAGATTAGTAAAAATCTATCTTCCAATAATTGTTATTGTTTGAGATAATGAATGAACAAATATGTTCCTGGCTTTGCTTTCATTGTTTTTGATAACAATTATGGATGTCTTCACTATGCTTAAAGATCAGTTGATTTTCCACAGTACACATTTTATTTTGTTTGTTTATTTATTTATTTATTTATTTAAATTTATATAGCCACCCATCTCAACCAAGTGACTCTGGGTAGCAAACAATTATAAAAACAGTTAGAACAATTACAGTACAGTACAAAAATAAATATATATGGCAACCAAGAAAAAATATCGCCATTTATCAATATAGCCAAGAAACGGGGCCCTTAACACACTCAGGGCTCCAGACCCGGGCTCATAACCAGGTCTTCAAGGTCTTACAAAAGGCCAACAGGGTCAGAGTCATCCTAATCTCTGTTCCAGAGGGAGGGGCTGTGGCAGAGAAGGCACATCTCCTGATTCCCACCAGCCGACATCCTTGGCTGACGGGACCTGCCACATGCCCAACCTGCTGGACCTAGGTTGTTTATGGGACTTAGCCCATATCTTTAATAAGAACTTGATTCTAGCTTTATATATTTTTCAAGTATTTTTGTCAGTTTGAAATAATTTGAGAGAAACCAAGCAATATTCATATCCTTTAAAAAATTGCTTTTCAGACTGAGAATTCAGGTTGTCATCAATCTATTTCTAGTTTATAACTTAGGAAGACCTATATGTTAAGAACAAATAAATCCAGTGAGAGAATGAAAGCATGGATTGTTATTCTTGATTGCTTTCACTTTTTTTTAAATTTGTCTGATTACATTTTGACCCTTTTTTTAAAAAAAAAAGTTGATTTATGTGTATTTGTATGTACTACTTGCTGAATCTTTGTGGTGTTTCAGATGGTTAAAAACTTATCTCACTAATTGCTGTATTTTTATGGGTTAATATACTCTGGCATGTTACTTATGAAGTATTACAAACGTGGCTATTGAGTGCTTATTATTATTAGAATTAATTACTATTAGAATTAATGACATTTATTTTTTATTTATTTATTATTAAATCTATCCCCGCCCATCTCCCCTAATGGGGGACTGTGGGCGGCTTACAACTGATTAAAACAATAAATAAAATACAATTATATAAAATCTAAAGCTATGTAAAACAATTACTAAAAAAGTCCAGGAGGCCGATGGTTCAGATTTATTATTATTAAATGTTTAATAACATTTAAGGGATTGCTCACAAAAACTTGCAAAAATATAAATAGCAATCTATGATCATTATTTTTAAATTATCTAGATTTTCTTTGGAATGTAGTATACAAGCAAACAGGGTTAAGCAGAGTTGAGCAAATGTTAAAATAATAACTTTTTAAATTCCATGAGTGCCTAACTTGTAAAACCTGTCTTCTGAATCTCATCTATAATTTCAACCTCTTTTCTAAATCATGTTTTGAGTGAGCATTAGGAAAGGTTGAGATGCTTCTTAAAAACTGCTTGTGGAAATATTAACTATAATTTTGGTTAAATAATAAAGATCGCATTCTCAAATGTGGTGTTGGAGTCTGAAGATTAGATTGCAATAAATCTAACATTGCAGTCACCAATTCCTCGAGCTTAATTATGACACTACTAAATGTGAAAATCTATTCAGTGCTAGGAACACTTTTCACATTACATTCCTGCTAAAGATTGGCTGTTAAGAGCTCATTATTGGTAGTTTTCTAAAGAGCGGTTTATTAAACACTGTTACCTAATAAGCATCTTTGGTGGTGCAAATTGCTGAAAACAGTAATGAGTCTGATTAGACTTCGTTTCAATTACGACAGCTTGTCTACCAGGCAGGAAAAAAAGCGACCACTCTTTTATTTTTTATTTTTTCCTGAGGCTTTGGAATCTGGGTATAAGACATTACATGGTTTAAAAGGAAAACACTACCTCTGTGTTTCCTTTCCACAGTGCAGTAATGAATAGAAAGAAGATGCCTGGTTGACACAGAAAACAAAAGGGACAGAGGCTTAATTCTGTGGGTTTTAAACCTGCTGAGGCTTTCCGTATAAGACATGATATGATTATACAGTATTAGACACACACACATGTATGTTGATATACTCCCGGCCTTTTGTCTTAAGGTATAGCTATAATTGAAAGGGTTTTTCTTCGTAAAGTGGCATTTAAAATGTACATTGGTTAATTAGCATACTTTGCATCTCGGTAGTTTTATCCAGCTATTGAGGTTTCCTGATTTATCAAGGTAAACGGAACCATTCAACTTTTAAAACCAGCACTCTTGCAAATTGTTTTAAAATACCCAAGCTGATTGTGTTAGGATGCTGAAGTAAATATTCATTCATTTCTAAGCTGAACTTGGGTGTAAAATGTGTTAACTGTATTTAATGACTGTCTCTCTATTAAATCATGCCTTGAACGTTATTACGGAAAATCGGGCGGAGAGGCAGGGTGGGTGAGGGAAATGTGGTTAATGTACAAGTCCTTAAGTGTTTAGCTGTCACTGTTACTGTTTACTTGCGCTGGCAAGATTTTAATGAATCCATGTGAAGTGATAGAAGTTCTTGTTTTTAGGCTGTCTGAGGTCTCTTTTTGCTTTTTTTTTTTCCCTCATACTGCTGCTTTGTGGAAGGAAAGCTGGTGAAATATGATACTATGAATATGGAAAACATTATTAAAGATTTGAGCACTACTGCAAACAATGAAAATACAATGTTCTGGAATTTGCTCCAATACAAGATAGGAAGTACATGAAAGACCAACTACTAGTTCATCAAATGTATTCAAGGCTTGAAAGGCCATATACCTTAAAACAGCAAACATCACAATGTCCTTTTTGATGAAGGCTTAAAACAATTCAGGTTGTCTGACCCTAGTTAAATACTGCTTACTTTTAGTGAGAGGGAAATCTGAACCATGATAATATGGAGATAGCAGTAATATCAAAGAATGCTTGGCAATTTATTATATGGTAAATTAATATTCAGGCCATGCTTTAAAAAATAATTGGTGAATAATTTAGATAGATAAATTACATGATAGGAAGTTATATGTATATACCTTGATAATTTGCAGAAGCCCAAATCTATTAAGATAATGCAGATTGATAGTAACACTGGATCTATTCAATTATAGATACAGAAACCATCTGCTATTTTTTATCTGCTAAATTCAAGAGATTCCCGAACTTACTGAAGTGTATTATTTAAACAGCATCATTTTACTGTTTGTATTGGCAAAAGTCCAACTTTATGGTAAGAATATATAATTGTGGATATTATCTTGATTAGTTGATCTGAAAGCAGAACGGGTGAAAGGAAAAATAAATACAAAGTTTTGGGAAATGATTTTTATCAAGAGCAAGTAGAGTTATTGGGTGCTCAGTGTCTCAGGTCTGCACCCTTTCAAAAAGCGTGCATGTTCACACCAGTCACCCACTCCGTTCCTTCCTTCAAGTAAGCCTCCAGTTTTACTGTAAAATGTATGTTGTTCCTGTGAACTGGGGCATGGGGAATATACTGAATAGTGGGGTTGGGAGATATTACTAGGGTAAATATTTGTGCTAAAGTGGATCTATTTTTAATATGCCAATTATAATGGGTGAGTTTGGATTTCATGGTAAATAATAGATTATGAAGGCAATGAAGTGTGATGTCTGAATGCAGTATATGCATACATTTGCATATACCCTTAGAAAGAAGTTTTAGAAAGTTTCAGAAAGGGCTTATCTTCCTCCAGGCCTTTTCAGTTTCATTAATAGTTTACTGGTTTGTAATTATTTGTCTTGTGTGTTTTATGGGTAGAAAAAAATATATAAACTGTAATACCAGTTTCAAAATACCTTCCTCAAACTATTTTGTTTCAAAACCTTTAATTGGAAGAACAGGCAGGAAAGCATGTTGATGGACTGCATAATTGAGAGATATCTGCAAAGGGAATGCTAATTTACCCTGATGTTCTAGTGTGTCAATTTGTTTACTCATCTCTGTCACAATGTGGAGGCAATATATTGTAGGGAGAAAAGAAGGCTGGATCTGTAAACAACTAATTCAAGATTCCCCTTCCCTTTTTAATTTAACAAAAATTAGGCACATGCTATATCATCAGATTAATTTTTGCAACATTGTCTTTGGGAGTACTACATGATTAACTCCACTTATTTCTTACTCTGACAACTACATTTCACAATCCATGCATTTTTATACAATACTGCAAAAAATATATTTCTATTCATGAGATGTATATGTATGTGTGTGGATGGATGGATGGATGTGTGTCTGTCTATCCGTCTGTCTGTCTGTCTCCCTCCCTCTCTCTCTCAAACAGCCTCTCTTCTTGGCTGAGCTCTGAAGAGGTGTGTTATGTACAATATGTAGGATAGTGGGAAAGAGACAGTAGCCAGGGAATAAACTGTATGTATGTGTTTATTTAGTCTGTTAAAACCATTCTGCTCTTAATCCTGTACCACACCAGTAGCATGCTAAAGCAGTTTATCTTCATACGTCACCTTGTATATAAGAAACAACCCTAAACCCAGAAAAACTCATTTCATATGTAGTTTTCTTTCCCCGCACAGCTCTCAGATCAAAGTTATTTTCTTCAGGCTGAACTAAATTATACGCAGGTCCTAGGAGTGAAGGACACTGAATTAATGCACCATGTCACCCAGTCATGGCTATAGAATATTTTTCTCCAAACCTGAAACTCAACAGCTTTGTACAATTGCATTAAAAATTGATGTATGAATTACCAAATTATATCCAAATGCATAAATAACCAAACCATTTTTGCAAAGCCCTTCTGCATTTTGTAGCAAGCTTAAAAAGAACTTTTCCCCTTGAAAGGATTAGGTTATAATCAGCACGTACTCTTTTTTGGTTTATTAGTAATGACCCACTTTAATCCAAATAAAGTACCTACCTACCTTGATTGGATAGATAGGAACAACTAGCGGCATTGAAAGTGGGAAAGTGAAAGGAAAATATATAGGTTTTATTACAGATGAGCGTGGTATATTGGCCTCTAAATCTACACAGTGATATATAAGTATTACTCAGTGATTGACTACCATTTGTTTTAAACTTTCCAGACTGATCTTTGCCTTCATATGCTTCAAGAGGACAAGCCAGTGCAGAGAGGCCTCTAGAATTAACCCTACTGAACCTACAAAACAGACATTTTTTGTGTTCCTGGGCGCTGAATCTTAAGAATTAAATACAGGCAATTGGTATTCATCTGCTTGTTGCAGTGTTTTTAAACTTTCGAAGAAGGGGGCCGATCTTGAAACAGCACAGTTCGAAAAATGAAAATGTTGCTGATTAACCTAGTGTTAATGGTTCCTAGGTCTTAAGAAAAAACATAGCCTTATTCAGCAGTCTGCCTCCAGTAGATTTGCTTGCCCATAAAAGACAGGAAACTTCTATTTTTTCTCTTTCCCTCATTAGATAGAAGGCTTTGGTGGGATGGTAATAAAAGAGAGCAGGTCGGCTTCCTGAGCAATAGGCAGCTAGAGGATAGTAATGGGATCACCATACAGCAATTGCTTGCATTCATGAAGGGCGTTCACACGTGCATCCTCCTGGATAGCAGGTACTGAAATTGACACGCTCTTGAAGCTGAACTGTTGATCTTTATCAACAAAGGCTACCCCTCGTATAGACTGTAGCACGCTAGGCACGAAGAACGGCAGAGATCACCACTTTAATCTTTGTATGGGTAGGACAAACACTTGTGGAAAGCTGTAGGTTTTTCTACAAGTCTGTAAACACAGAGTTATAGGCAGGTTTTTAAAAGTCGGTGAAGAAACACTGAATGATGAGCGTGCTGTCATTGTCCTGTAGTACTCTCTTCTGCTCATTTGTAAGCACAGGCTAAATGATATCTAGAACAGATGATCGATTTAAGAGCTCACATACTCTATGGCAAGTCTCCCTTCAGAAGTCACACTTTTCCCTCGTTTCTAAACTGTATGTTCAAATTATAGAGATATACAGGATGTGCAAGTTAAATGATTGAAATTCCTTGAATGTTCAGTATTCACTATTTGTTAAATAAAACTAGAAAATAGATTTAGATTTTTTTTCCTTATAGACCAATATAACTTCTACTTTTTTTGCTTGAACATTGTTCTTTTTCTTCTAGGCAAGTGACAATACTCAAGCATTTTGATCTGTGAACATAATTCTGCAAAACCAGCTAAATATGCAATTACATAGTCACATATCAGTGGGAAAGATTTGGAATTCAGTGAGGACTTATATCTGAGCAGACATATACAAAATTGCACTATAAGTGTCTCTGGCACATTACCAAATTTCATTCCTATTTACATAATTGACTAGTAAACACTGACCTTTACCATGGCAGAAGTCAAATGTCATTAATAAGAATTAGTTGTAAAACTCAAGATTAATGAAATAGTTTCTGGAAATGATTGAATTTCAATCTAATTTCCATTTTGGCTAAAAACACAGGCATGTAACAAAACTATCTATGGAATACAGTAAATCATTTTTCATATTGTTTCTTCTATGCAGTATGATTTATTTAACAAGTATTGAAATAATTGTTTATAAAGTATATGTTGTTACATATTTTAATTGCCTTTGGCCTCATCCAAGACATGGGGAGAAGTAGATTTTTAAAAAATCTACTTATTTACCCTTACTGTTGATCTGAGTTTTGAATATGTTTGATCAAAAGTAAGCTGTTCTGAGCCCGGTTGATTTCAGTGTGACACTGCTAAGCATATGTTTAATGTTCCCCAAAAAATCAGCAGGAACAAGAGTGCTTAAATATGGCTGGATTTGTTACTGGATTTGTTTCACAGGAAATTAAACTTATTAGTAAAAAGAGTAGGAAATAGTCCTACTGTTGTATGTAGCAAACACTGATAATAAACCACTGGTATAATTCAGAATGGAAAAGATCTGGATGGGAACTGGATATTCCAAACTTGAGATATCACTACTGAGAACTCTACTGAGTTGTCCTTTTGTAATCAACTTCAATAGAAAAACTTGATTTTATTAAATGATTTTGTCCTTATAATAAAGGAAAGCAATAGCATGATTGATGCATTTTCTAATTAGTTGCCTTGTTCCTTTGTTGACATGTTAAGCATTCATTTTGATATCAATTTTTTGGTAGTATGAGATTTCAGCAGTTCTTGCTAAATATGTTAAGATAAAGATGCCTTCATAATTGTTAGAAGTTAAACCATCTAGATGAGGAGAATATTGCTAGGGAGGGAATGGGGGTAAGCGTAATCTGCTGGAACTATAATTGACAGTCATGAGGTATGAAAGAGTGATTTAAAAAGAATAATCACATAACAATATTAAAATTAGATAATTGGAAGTCTATGGGTTTAGAAATGTTCCTATAACTAGTACGTTTCCAGAGCCTCAGTATATTGTTATGATACATGAGTTAAGCTATTTAGTAATGGAGGAGGTAAGATTTTGACATTTGTTATCTGTGATGCAAAGATTCTCTCTGCAATTAGGAACTTGTAAGAAAATGGAGAGACAAAGCTGTCAAGGAAGACCCAGTAGCTCGAGCAGCACTTTGGGCTTCTAAACAACTACATTGTCTGCTTTGGAACCTCCTTTCATTTCTTCTGTGAGCAAAAAAGTTGCATTAGCATAGCAGTTGCATCATCATTATCACTGTTGATGTTGTCATTATTAACCATTTAAACATAGCATATTTATACATTATTCTTCCTGTATGCTGACATTTCACATTATTATTGATCACATATAGACGCTGGCCAAAGACCAACCTGAGTGCAAAGCTGAATTCTGTTTCTTGTTTCTTTTAAGGCAATGGCCACAAGGATTTTTGAGAGTAGAAAGTGGCTTTTAGGGGACAGCTTCTCCATATACAAAAGAGCCACCATAATAGGCATGGCCAGCCATGAAACTCCTCTTTATTAGAAGGCAAACTAATGCATTTCTCTCTCCTCCTCCCTTTAGGCCCACCCCGTCACCTTGAGATGCTTTCTGCCTTCCCAGCTAGCCTTTTACTGAGTTTGTAGGTATAGTTCTAGTCTGCATCTAACCAGAATGCTTACTTTCTTAGAATGAGTTTGGAACTATCTACACTGAGATACATTCTTGTACATAAAAATAATGCTACAGCTTGGTCCTTGAGCATCTTCAGCTCAATGAAGCCAAACACTTGAGAGCACTTGACATTATTTTTTTAAAATCTGTGTTAAAAGTCAGGTGTAGAAGGCAGCCTGGCGGGTGCCAAAAGAAGTGTGTATGGTCCCAGTAATGTTCAAAAGCCCTTTGTTACATACTGTGTTATTCTAGCAGGCAGTATGGGTGGCAAACTATAGCTGTTTGAAATAATAATCTAATCCATCCTTATTCTTAAAATGAAGCTTTCAAATTATGGAAACATGTATTTTCAATTTCTCATATATATCTATAGATCTATACAATATATCTATATCCATATATGAATATATACATGTATATATTTATGCAGAAATGGCTTATGTAAGACTGTCTTTTTAAAAGCGCAGAACTGTAAATCAAAATGATCTCTATTAAGGATCTGATTCTTAAAGATATTGAGCATCTTCAGCTCAATGAAGCCAAACACTTAAGAGCACTTGACATCTTTGAGCACTGGGATCTCATCCGAGTTGATGGATGTTTCGCCTCTGATGTGGTATCAGGTGTCTGTATTCAATCACTTCAAACTAATTATTATAGTCCATGTTCTAAATGTTTAGTCTTGGATGGCTCCTAACACTTGGAAAAACTGGGAGAATAGAACTGCCTAGTAAAACAAAAGTTATGCTATTGGAATAATCAATATAGTATGCTGTTTTGGTAAATACGAATTTAAGGTTGATTTAAGATATTTTTGGTGGGCTCTGGATCCAGAGTTGGTTGTTACAGCTTAATATGGCCCTTTGTTTTACATTCTTTTGTACCTTTTCTTATCATACTTCCTGTTCCTATTAATCCATAGGGTGAAATGTATTAAAAAAATCCCCATTCATATTTCATATGGATTTAATACATGCAAATTAACATGAATGTGAATTAACTATTTCCAATCTTTTATGTAATTGAATTTTTCTTTCTCTCTTGTATGTATAATGATTTTACTTAAATCTAATGGTTTGCGTTACTGTCTGTTACCTATATCCAGTGGCTTGATTGACTTCATGGGAAGAAGGTAATGTGGTCATTTGCGGGAGTGAAGGTCTGCCCTGCAACAAGTGTCTCTGGACCAGTAGAGTCCTTGCTGAGCGATTGCTTCTATTTCTCTGCTTCTTTTGCATTTGAAATATGAAAAACAAATAAAATCCAAATAAATAAAAGTATGAATCTACTTCTTTGCGAAAACAAACAAACAAATCAAGCAAGCAAGCGGGTAATTTTTAAATCTCAAAAAGGAAGAAGAAAGCACAAACTGTACAGATGTTGATACCTACTAAGATGTTGGTGTTGCACACTGCAGATAAGTGAGTAGATGTGAAATGTCCAATTACTGATTTTTGTTTAAGGGCATTACTGGAAATGAGCACTTGTACGTATGGTGGGGAGCAAGGGCCAAGGCCAGTGGCTTTGGCAAGGAATATGCACATGCAAAGCTGCCATCAGTCTGCTTCTAATGGATAATCGGATGCATGTCTCAGTTACAGCTTTAGCTCTTTGCCCTTTAATTCAGTAGACCAGCCCTATTTAGCACAGCACTTATTTACAGCCTAAAACGAACAGAACGTCATGTTGAATTCTTTGATGGTGTAGAATTAACACAGATGGGGAGACAATTGTTCCTTTTTGCCTTGATTTATACTGAACTTATGTTTGTGAGAAGAAAAAAACAATAAGCCTTCAGCATGAAAGGATTCAAGATTTTTCAACCCTTTTCTGGGCCTTTGTGTGTCCTCCATTTTCTTCTCTCCTTCTTTCTACATTAAAACAATTCTTTCTGTTTTGCTTTGTTTTGCTACTGGAGTGGCCAATCTTATTATATTTTACTTAATTGTTAATCAGAAAAGTAATTAATCCCCTTGATCACACGAGTTGGAATAAAAGCACCGAGAAATAGCATAGAATGTTACGGAAGTAGCTCAGTGATTATACTAATTTCTACTCAACCATTTAAAACAGAACCAAACAAAAATATCTCGTGCTCTCGCTGATTAAAAAGACTGGTTTCCAGATTGCTTTACTCTTTAGACATTCGTTAAATGTTGAACAGTTTAGATGGTTTTCGTGCTAGATACTGTCCGTCTGCGTTTGCAGAACAGGGGCCCACGCATGCCGTAATTCTAAAACATATCTTCTTGAGCCCTGGCATGTTTTAAATGCAATTTGAAGCAAGGGACAGGGCATATTTATGAAATTTCTGGCACATCTCTGCATATGGTATTTGTGCAAATTCCATAAAACATTTTGAAATGGTGTCTTTTTTCCTTTTAAATTATAGATAATGAAATGGGGAGAAAACTGAAAGGAAAGGAAAACCATGATTTGGAGCAGTTCTGATTATTTTAATTTACACAACAACAGGGTTATAAAAATGGAGCCTCATCTGTACAAGAAAGCTTTTCCTAGAACCATTTACATATGCTAATGATACCATCTGTAAAGGAATCTAGTGCTTTCTGTGTTCAAAACTGAACTCTTTCATGTCTTAATTCTTGGAGAGAATATTTCCTGGATTTATATCTTTAGTATCCTTTTTGTTTTTATCTTCTATCACAAATAGAGATATCATACTAATAAACCAATCCATGTAGGATGCCAAATATTAATCTACTGATATAAATTTAGTGACACTGATCTCTGTTTCAGTACCCATTACTTGAGAGCAGAGCACAGCTACCATTACCACTTATTTTAAAATAATTATGCCGCTTGCCAAAATGTTTCAGCCCATAACAGCTTTACCCCACAATATTCCTTCTTTTTAATCTTTGATCCGCCAGCCTTGGTGCACTGTATATGCTGGAATAAAACCACTTAAAATAGAGAATAATTTTATAATTAAGCATTAACTTTCAAATACAACTAATTAGTACAAACAGTAGAGTAAAAGCTTACATTTTAGTTTAGGAGAACAGCCCCTTTCCCTTAAATTCACATTATAATTCTGAAATGCCGTCTTTTACAGCCTTTGTTAAATGCACTGGTACTTAGCATGCATCAATAAATAAACTTTCAATTATTGTGCGGAGAGCAGATCCACAGCTAGGATAGCAATCTGAAACCAATGGGCTAACTAGTAATTATGCCAAATAAATAGTTTTGATGCATGTGAACATTTATACCAAGGGATGAATACAATGAAAACCTTATTTGTTTTTTCAGGATCAGTTTTAAGGAAATAGATACTTTATAATACATATTTTAGCATAATAAATTGTGTCCGTATGTGTGTGTATGTGAGTGAGTGAGAGAAAGAATGTTTTACATTGAGTGTAACTTTAGCCATTAAATTAATATTTGAATGCCACTTTTTCCAACTCATTTACACTCTCTAATCTTTTCTCTGTTCATTTTGTATTTTCCTGTGTGTAAAAGAATATCAGATACAATCAAGCTCCATTAAAATCACTAAAATTGTTGCCACAGACTGCTATGGACTGTGGGTTATGCCAGTAAATGCCTCTAATTCTTACACTATTAAAATATTCAAAAAAGCCTATTGAATTTCCTTACTCTTTGTGCAGGGAATAGAGCAGTAGAAGACAGAGCATGTACCATGTCATTCGCAGAGCCTCAAACAGAGGAAGGGAGAGTGTCTTCTGCTCTACATAAGAGGAAACAGAGTAGTCAGAAACTCCAGGCTGAAGTCAACAGTACCATTTATATGGTGGTACAAAGAACACATGGCTGGGTCTTGTCAATCATGCAAGAACACCATCCGTACAAGATGGCTATAGATGCGGACGCCACATACACTCATGCAAGACCCAGCTTTTTGTGTTCAAAGTATTTCTGTTATAAGATGCTCCAAGGATCCCCAGCCTTTTTGCCCTGGTGGGCAAGTTTGAAATTTCAAAAGTATGTTATGGATACTAGTGCAAGATGGCTGCTGTGGGCCTTGCCTATACGCAGGCCTTAATGGGAATATGGCTAGTTACAAGGCATCAACATATCAAAATGCTGCCCACCACCCCACCCCATACCATCCCACCCCCCCCCACCCCGCTTCTCTACTTACATTTGTCTTTTTTATGGGTAAGCAGGCATATAAAGCGCAACTTCAGGCACCCATCAAGTTTATAAGGTCCATCTTATAAAGGCATTCTTCAAAAATAAGGTCTTTATAAATAACATTTTCATGTACAAAAGGATAGGTGGGGAACACATGGCAGGTAGGCATCAATATAAGTGTCCACAAGCACAGTGACACCCTCACAGATGTTACATTAACCCAGACCTATTATCTAGGGACTGAGTTGTGAATTAAGATTTTACCTGCAAGATATAGGAATAGCTGTCTTATAAATTACTCCAAGGTGATGCATGTGGAACAGTTTGCACATTCTAAAATTCTGAAGTGCTACGTAAGTGGTAAAACTGTAATATTTGAAAGCCTCTCTCCATAATTCTTTCTCTGCATTCAGATCTTTGCTACATTGCAACAAACCGTAAAGGTTGCAGGACAGCAGTCGTCGTACTGCAGTATATTTATTAGCTCCTGTGTTGTTATTGAAAAAGTATTTGACCTTGCTCACATTTTCTGAATTTTTAGATATCTTTGCCACTGAATGTAATCAGAGTAAGTCCAACTGATGGAGAATCTGACTAAACAAATAGCACCAAGTCTTGCTGCTTGTTTCACTTATCTCATAAAAAATCAACTTGCAATATAACAGTGTGAAAAAGTAATAATTCCTCAAGTTCAATTAAAGAATTTCTAAATCTGTATCATTATCACAAGATGTGGCTTTCCTCATCATGGTGAAGTTCCCACCACACAGATTCTAAAGGCACGTCATTCCACACTCAGAAGAGATTTCAGTTGAAAAAGTTAAAAAACATTTCTAAAGTTGTGAGGCTTCACCAATTCACAGTTGGAGAAGATTTGGGACCACAGAGAACTTTCCCAAGAGTTGTTTTTCTGTCAAAATCACTCCAACTGAACAGAATAAATTAGTCTAAGAAATATAAGGAAACCCAGAATAACATCACTTTTGCTTTAGCTTAAGTCAATGTTCAAGTCTCCATCACCAGAAAATGCTAGGTAAAAATGGAATTCAAGAGAAAATAAAAAGGCAGAAACCATTGCTCGTTAAGACATTATTGCTCAACTCAAGTTTGCCCAAAAGCTCCTGGATGGCCCTTCAGTCTTTTGGAGCAAAGTCTATAGTCTGATGAATCAAGAGTGGTACTTTGTGGGCTAGATGGGTGTCATTATGTTTCATGGAAAGCAGGCAATAAGACTTTCATGCCAACTTTCAAATATGCAGATGGTAGTTCCATAGTTTGGGCATGCTTTGCTGATTTAGGACCTGGATAATGTACAACATGATGAACCATGAAATCTGCTTTCTGTCAGAAAATTCTACAGAAGAGTATCAGGCCACCTACCCATCAGTTGAAGCACATGTCATGTAGCAAGATAGTGATCTCAAACATACAAGCCAGTCTACAGGAGAATGTATGGTGAACAAATTCAGTATGTTGGAATGGTCAAGTGAGAGACCCAGATCCCTGTGGGAGGACCTGAAATGAGCAATTCCTGCTAGAAAACCCTCAAGTATTATTGAGTTGGTCATGGAGCAGTGGGGCAAAACTCCTACACAAGATGTGAGAGACTGATAATCAATTACAGGAAGTGTTTGGTTGCAGTTATTGCAGCTAAAAGAGGTGTAGCCCGTTACTGAATCTAAGCGGGGAATTACTTTTTCACACCTGCACATCACATGCAGGATGAGTTTGTTTCTGAAATAAATGAAACAAGTACCAAACTTTGGTGTTATTTATTCACTCAGATTCCTTTTATCTAACAGTAGGACCCATATGAAAATTCAAAAGGGGGAGAATACTTTTTTACAGAACTGTACATACCCATAGTTTGCAGAGAAAGGTTGTAGTTGAATGGATTCCATATTTTGTTTATGATGCTTACTTTTATCAATCAAGAAATTGTTTAATCTATTCTAGGGGCTTGAATTTCCTGCCTTCTGTGTTTTATAATTTCTGAAAACCTAAACTCCCAGAGTGTAATTGTAAAGGAAAGATTATTGTTAAAAAGGACTATGTGGTTAATGCATTCATTTCTCCTTTATTTCCTATTTAATAAATAACCTGCTTGTGGTTTTCTCTTGCTGTTTCCAGCTTAATGTGAGATATTATGAAGAAACTGTTGACAATTTCTTAATAAAATTAGATGCTTCTATAAATTAAGTTTAATTAAAATTATGAAAATACAGCTTTCATGAAGCCAATAAACATATTGCATTGAATCATATCTTCATCAAGATTTTGACTAAGCTGAGGATCCATGCTTCATATTGTCATACAATGTAAGACTTTTACTACTGGCACTAAGTTATTAAATTCTTGGACTAAATGAGAAAGGATACCTATGTGAATCTTGTCACAACCGCTACCTTAAATAATCCCAATTCATATCAGCGCTATTGCAATAAAATATATTTACAAATTAATCCCGTTGCTCTATTAATTATTTGTGTAATTACTGCAATTCTTCCCACCTTGTTTTCAGTATTTCTTAATCATTAAGCCGGAAGCCTGACAGCAGTGCCAGCCCTGGCATGATTCTTTTTGACTAAAACCTTGTAAATTAACACAATTAGCACAGCATCATGCTGCTAATTAACTTCCTGTGTCTGGTACAGCGGATGTGCAAACAAGGAATAGGGATTCAGCGGGGAATAAACATGCCACTCTGTTGCCAAACTGTATGTTGTGTTCGGTCTAGCTCAGCAGGGCTAAGACAGTCATGCCAAGATGCTGGAGTCAGGCAAAGAAGAGCTAGATGAGTTGGGGAAGAAGTGCAAGCTAGGAAGAGTACAGGCTGTTAAGTGGAAGATAGGAGCAATTTATCAGAGAAGCTGTGCCATCCATGTTTGATGCATACCGAGCCTTCTTATCTGAGCATCTGCTCGAAATACCACCCGACAGTCATGGTAGCTTGGTAGGTAGAGCAAGAAATTATTTATTTTAGTGCGGCCTAAGTGTTAAAGGAATTTTTCTTTTAATGCTGATGAACTCTGCCTGCCTTGTGTGGTACAGGACCCAAGTACGTCTAAATTAAGATCATCTCCTCTCTTTTTGGTGTGCTCATTTTGCTGAAATAGTGTTGATCCTGTTCTGGCAGTCAGCATTCTTCCCGCCCCCCCCCCAACTTTTAGTAACTGACTTCTCTTTTCTCCTGCCCACCTCTTCCTATTCCCCACTGGGGGGGGGGGGGAGGAATTGGAAGAGGAAGGGAGGAGAAAGAAGAGCAGGCTGATAGACAAGTGATGCTGGGCTTTGCTCGTTCCGTCCCACCCTCCCACCCCCACCCGCTTCCTCCCAGAGCCTCAACAACAGGACTCTGATGCAGAGAGCAGCCCGTTGTAATTCATACCAAGTTGTAGGCTTTGTGTGATGAAAGCAATGGAGCGCTGCCTGGGAGATTGCTTTGCTGCACTCCACGAAGCAGATTTGAAACTGTCGTGGACCACTTTAGATGAGAGTTGGATTATGAAATGACCTGCTATGTCTGTGTCATATTGTTCTGCACAGGGTGCATTATACTCTGCTAACTAGGTGTTCAGTGCCAAATAAGAAAGGTATCCTAGATGCAATTTGTCAGCTGTAGCTTATGGAGGGTTGTTTTTTCCCCCTCCATTAAAATTTAAAAGTGCAATGAAGGAAGATGGTATGCTTTACATGTCTAAGAACAGGTTACCTAATAGCAGATCCATGCTTGGGATATTAAGAATGTCCATGTGCGATCCTTTAAAACAAATCCAGCTGGATAGAATCGTTTCTTTGATTCTCTCTCTCCCCCTTCCAAGTTAGTAAAACACATTAGAGGTGCGTGTGGGTGGGTGTACGCTTTTTTCAAGAAAATGAATCACTGGCAGTACTTTTTTCTTCTTTTACAGATAATTTGCCTGTAATCTGTTGATTTCAGCCTAGCAATTCTGCATATAAATGAAGAAATCGAGTCGATATACTCAGGTATCATTGCCCTTGTCTTTTTTTAATCTAATTGCTAATTTTGCTTTTCCTTCCTCCCAAACCCTCAGGCTTGAAGATGCAGTGGACGCCAGAACATGCCCAGTGGCCAGAGCAGCACTTTGACATCACTTCGACCACCCGCTCTCCCGCCCACAAGGTAGAAGCTTATCGTGGACACCTGCAGCGCACCTATCAGTATGCCTGGGCTAACGATGACATCTCTGCTCTCACGGCCTCCAATCTGCTGAAGAAATATGCAGAAAAGTATTCCGGCATTTTGGAAGGGCCAGCTGAACGGCCCATCCTGGGTAACTATGTGGAGCCTCCATCAGGGCTGGTGAATGGTCGCAAAAGTGAAAGTGAGCCCTGGCAGCCTTCTTTGAACTCGGAGAGTGTTTATCCCATGAACTGTGTCCCAGATGTTATTACTGCCAGCAAAGCTGGAGTAAGTACTGCCCTCCCTCCAGCAGATGTCTCTGCCAGTATAGGGAGCTCCCCTGGGGTGGCTAGTAACCTGACAGAACCTAGTTATTCAAGTAGTACATGTGGAAGTCATACAGTACCTAGTCTGCATTCAGGGCTCCCATCTCAGGAATATGCCGCAGGATATAATGGATCTTACCTGCATACAAGTTACAGTGGCCAGCCAGCACCTGCACTTCCTTCACCTCATCCCTCTCCTTTGCATAGCTCTGGGCTTTTACAGCCACCCCCTCCGCCACCGCCACCCCCAGCCCTAGTGCCAGGCTACAATGGGACATCTAATCTTTCTAGTTATAGCTATCCGCCAGCAAGTTATCCCCCTCAAAGTGCTGTTGGGCCTGGCTATAGCCCTGGTGGTGCACCACCTCCTTCAGCATATCTGCCTTCAGGTATCCCTGCACCAACTCCTCTGCCCCCCACCACAGTACCTGGGTACACCTACCAGAGTCATGGGTTAACGCCCATTGCACCGTCTGCCCTGACCAACAGCTCAGCCACTTCTCTCAAGAGAAAAGCTTTCTATATGGCAGGGCAAGGAGAAATGGACTCCAGCTATGGAAATTACAACTATGGCCAACAGAGATCTACACAAAGTCCCATGTACAGGATGCCTGACAACAGCATTTCCAATGCCAGCAGAGGGAACGGCTTTGACCGAAATGCTGAATCCTCCTCCTTGGCGTTTAAGCCAACAAAACAGATAATGGCTTCAGAGCAGCAAAGGAAATTTAACCAGTCCAGTCGGGCTCTGACACCCCCATCCTACAGTTCTGCTAAGAATTCCCTTGGCTCCAGAGCAAGCGAGCCCTTTGGGAAGTATAGCTCTCCCGTCATGAACGAACACAGCGAAGAGCACAGGCAGCTTCTTCCTCACCCAATGCAAGGCCCGGGACTTCGTGCAGCTACCTCATCCAACCACTCTGTGGACGAGCAATTGAAGAACACCGATGCGCACCTCATGGACCTTGTGACCAATGAGATTATCAACCAAGGGCCACCTGTGGACTGGAATGACATTGCTGGACTAGATTTGGTGAAGGCTGTCATTAAAGAGGAGGTTTTATGGCCAGTCTTGAGGTCAGATGCGTTTAATGGGCTGACTGCTCTACCTCGGAGCATCCTTTTGTTTGGACCTCGGGGAACAGGCAAAACATTACTGGGCAGATGTATAGCTACCCAACTGGGTGCCACATTTTTCAAACTCACAGGTTCTGGTCTTGCCACAAAGTGGTTAGGAGAAGGAGAAAAAATTGTTCACGCTTCCTTCCTGGTGGCAAGGTGCCGACAGCCCTCGGTGATTTTTGTTAGTGACATTGATATGCTCCTTTCATCCCAAGTGAGTGAAGAGCACAGTCCAGTATGTCGGATGAGAACCGAGTTCCTTATGCAGCTGGACACCGTGCTAACTTCTGCTGAGGACCAAATAGTAGTAATCTGTGCCACCAGTAAACCGGAAGAAATAGATGAATCTCTTCGAAGGTACTTCATGAAACGACTTTTAATCCCACTTCCTGACAGCACAGCCAGGCACCAGATAATAGTACAGCTGCTTTCCCAGCACAATTACTGCCTCAGCGACAAGGAGGTTGCACTGCTAGTCCAGCGTACAGAAGGCTTTTCTGGACTCGATGTGGCTCATTTGTGTCAGGAAGCTGTAGTGGGCCCTCTCCATGCCATGCCAGCCACAGACCTTTCCGCCCTTATGCCCAGTCAGTTGAGGCCTGTTACGTACCAAGACTTTGACAAGGCTTTCTGCAAAATACAGCCTAGCATCTCTCCAAAGGAGCTCGATACATATGTTGAATGGAACAAAATGTTTGGTTGCAGTCAGTGACAAGCCGTCTTTTTAAAAAAAGAAAAAAAAAGAAAAAGAAACAAAAAACAAAAAACAAAAAAATGTAATGAATGTTGGTGCGCACACACACACATATGTACACACAAACCTGTTACATAGGGCACGGAACCCCTTTTCAGTCGTGTTAAAATTGTGGAAGGGTACTCGGGGTGGGGGGGGGAGATGATCACTTTGCATCTAAAGAGCCAGGTTTAGGCTTGAAGGAATAGCGCGTCAGAGGAGAGCTGTTGATCTGCAAAGCCACAGAGGATAGAAAGAGTCTGTTGATGTTCCGTTCCATTCCGTTCAGACTAGACAACACACTCTCACCATCGAGGGTTGATTTTTAGAAGGACATGAACCCTGTGTGTTGATTCATTCTGCTGTTCTTGAGATTTAGTTGCTGTCAAGTGCCTAAAGTGGTGCTTTATTTTTTCCTTTCCTTTCCTTTCGTTTCCTTTCCTTTCCTTTTTTTTTTTTGGTTTGCCTCACAATTACATTGGTGGCATGTGCTAATATAAAGAGCTTTAACTTCAAAATGTTATGGGACTAAAGACATGAACAGTTGTGTTGCGACAGAGAACCCGGTGTGACTTTGGTTTAGTTTTGGTTTTGGTTTTCTCTTTCGGCTAGTCTAAAAGCAACAGTATTCCTCAATCCTGTCTGTTCTGCAGTATTAAACTAAGAACAGGTAAAACAGGGTAACGGTAATCTGGACCTTAATTTCCGCAGTTTGTTTCGTTTATTGTTCTGTCTGCAAAAAAAGAAAAAAAGAAAAAAAACTCAGGAAAGTGATTGTGATTTGTACAGTACCTCAAAGGAATGTGTTGAAAGCACTATGTACTGCTGAGATTTAATAGGCTAGGCTTCAATGTTACTTTATCTTAAATATGTATGTTTACCTCAATGGTTGGGAAAAAAAATGACAAGGAGAAATATTTTGAATGTATTAAGCAGCAAGCTGAAGCGCGCTAAAAAGTTCATCTTTAAAACTTTGAAAATACAACAGGAGTATCCCAGTGTTTCAGAAAAACGTTTCTTTCTTTCTTTTTAACCAATATTGGGGATCAAATTCGAGCAAGGCAATTTTCATGGCAGTTGTGTGTGGAAGTCCTTAGTCCTTGACAATTTTGTGACAAGCCGGTAGAGAGTGCACAGAGAATAAAAAAGTCCCCCTGTCGAATTATTGAATCATCTGGGACAGTCAGAGACGAGATCTGATTAGGACTCTGAGAGGCAAATTACCTTAGACTGCAAGATGCAGCTTCTGCATCTCAGTTAGGGCTGTGGCATCTCGGTCCCCCCATCGCATCAGGAGAACAGACTCCTTGTAGGTCGCGGAAAGCTTAGAGGGCTGCGGAGCTGCCCACAGCAATGCAGCAGAGAGCAGCAAAGCAAACAAGCAAGCAAAACGACAGAAGTGAACCCTCAGATGGCATCTCTCTTCCTCGCCTTGCATTTTCACCACCAAATGAAGTTACCCGTTCGTTTTACGTGTGCTGTGGCCTCTTCCGTTTCCTTGATTGCTCTGTTTGTTTTGTTTTTCATGTCATCATTCCACGGTCATTAGAAATTCGCCCGGCTGGAAAATGCCCACCATTTTATTTCTACCTCAGATTTTGTTTTATTTCTCTCAGAAAGCAACGTAACGAACAGGACGAGCCAGATCACCACTAACATGCAAAGCGGTTGAAGGACTTGTTAGTGCATAAACCTAAACGTGCTTCTTTCGACAGAGCCTGCTTTGGGTTCGGTGAGGTTCCCTTCCCGGGGTAGAGTTGCAGTCAGAAAGCCAGGGGGCCAGGAAGGGAATCCTGCTGCCTCTTCCCGCCTGCCCGGCCGGGGCAAACAGTGACGGTCTTCCTTCGGGAAAGAGAAGCTAGGTAGGATGTGTGGCATTTTATCCTATTTGTGGCCCTGCTCCCAATTGTCTTCCTTTTTGATTCTTTAATGCTTTTATGAGCAATTCTTTTCATGACAGCTGACTGATGCTGTAATGTCGCTGAACAGTGGAGCAATTCAAACCTTCGCAGCCACACGAGCGGAGAGCAACCCTCCCCCCTCTCTCTCTCTCTCTCCCCCCCCTTTCTCTTTCTGTTTTTTTAATGTGATCTTTTGTTTACTTTAAAGAAACAGGAGCTGAACAATTGCAAATTATTGGCATTTAATGTTACTTTTAAGTGATGTACTGTACCTTCAAATCCATGAAATAAATGCACTGAAGAGCTCTAATGAGAAAAAGACCAATTAGTCACCTACTTATTTTGTCTTTAAAGCTACTGCCCAATTATTACACTTGGCATTTTTGCAGCTAAAATGTTAATTTTTGTTGCTGAAAGCCAAGCGAATAAACCAAAATGCACGTTCTAGAAGTCCTTTTTGTTCATTCTAGACTTATGGGTTGCTTCTAAAAGGCAAAGTGGTTCATTAAAAAGTAAAACAGTGCCTTTCACTAAGGATATAGTAAAGTAAGTCTTAATAAACGCTTTGCATTTTCAGTTAGCAAAGGCCTTCCTTCCTCTCTTTTTCCCTCCCATGCATTTCTTCCATTGTATCTTTTCCATTTGGGAAGAGCAACGATCCCCTTTGCCAGATCCATATTGATCTTGCAGATGGCTTTCTGATGCATACTGCTGACCAATCTTCTGACTTTCAGATATCACATTATGCTGTTGTGCTGCAGTCGTTTGAAAGGTTCAACCATGTTTGAAAAACTAAATTCACAATCGTATCACCTCTGTCGGTACATCCTTTAAAATCAATGTCATCCAATTTTAAGGTGACATCAAATATAGACAGTACGTGTGTATATCTATAATCCCAGTAGCACTTACTTCAGTTAAGTTAGCTTTGAAATCTGCAGGTGTTCATTTTCACTCACACTTTACACTATGTATTTGAAGAAAGCGGATGATTCTTCCAGGGAGCTTCATAAATAAAAGACATAATTGTGAGGTTAAAAGAATGCAAAGAGTTTATCCCATCCCACCTCCAGAATCCTTTGAATGTTATACAGTGGATTCACTGCTGAAAGTATCAGGCAATTAAGTTTTCCTCCCAAATGGTCATTAGCTACAACTAGTGAGGTGTAATGTTTTACCTAACATGAAAATAATAGTTTTGTTTACTGTACTGTCCTTGTACAGATCGAGACAAGCTATAACACTCTATCAGCTCTCTGCCAGTGGAGGTTCCCTGGTAAATAGAATCACTCAGCCTTTGCCTGCTTCGCTCAAAACCCATTTGTTCCTTTCTGTGCTAGGGAGGAGGCAATCGCTTTTGCACTTTTTACACAAATAAGGCCATTTTTTTCCTTCTGCTGCTACAGTCGGGTCTGTATAGGATTGCGACCATGTGTGTTTCATTGTAAAAGAAACCGCTTCGAAGCTAATCCCTTCTGGGCTCTTTGGGTGTTCCACAAATGAGAAGACTACCTTTTGATAGGCAGTTGATATGGCCAAAGTATACTAGCATTCTGAGGATGTAAAATGGCTCTGCTATTTGTTTCATTTGATTGCAGTTCTGGATTCTGCATCAGCAGAGCATAAAACGATGAGGTTGGATTGCCAGATTCCACATTAAGCAGATCTTCTACACCTTTAATAAAAGGGAGAATATTAACAGTTATACCTTCTCCACCATTACAGCTTTATGATGGCTAAAATTCCATCAGCTGAATTCTCCTTTTGCTGCAAGTGGTAATAATTATAGGCGTAAAGCTTGGCTTCATCGTTTGTTGGAAAATTCTTTGAATAATTGGGGATAAACATACATCAGATGCTTCCCCTTCTACTTGAGACAGTTTTGCATTAGGTGAAACTTCATTGTCTCTTTTTCCAGCAGTTTTCTGGTGACAAGAACAATTGCAATAACAAAAGAAAAAGCATGGGACTATTTCTGTCATCCAAATGATCACTGCCAGCTGAAATCATGCCATGCTAATTTTTTTCTATACATTTATAAAGAAATCCTCACTTCTAGCATGTTTCTCTCCAAAATATTTAGGCCATTAAGGACAGTAGTGAAAAGTTTGCTGACTGAGCTGATCAATGGAATGTGAAGGCAGTTTGGGGCTATTTACTTTTGCACAAAATATTTCTCCATTAGTCAATTTGTATTCTATTCAAATGTAGATAGATGGGCAAAATGGTTTTCCTTGTGCATTTCAAACCCATCAAGGAGAAAATAAAACCTCCCAGTAAAACACATAGGCAAAGCACCATCTGGGAAAGCTAGTTCATCTGTCCAGGGGCTATGCTCTGCAAAATAGTACAAGGTCATTTTATATGGGTTAGCATAATACTTTGCTAGGCAATTTTCAAAAGGAGATAATCTAGTGTAAAAACCCCAATTAATTAATTCCAACAGATGTTGGTAGATGGTAATGTGTTTACATGTCAAAAGCTGCAAATAAAGGTTTCTACTGCCTGAAAATGTGTGCAACTTTGAGTAGAGGAACAGTTATAAGTTCCACGATATGTTTCATCCTAATCTATACATATAAATCGCCTTTTAAAAAGTGAGATCTCAGAAATACTCATACGCACACGTACATTTTGCATAAACGAATCTGGGCAAGTCTATTTGTTTTTGTGGAACTATCCCCACATACCTAATCTCTGTCCTGACTTTCCTAATCTCTAAAGTGGTGTTTCTCAACCTTGCCGACTTGAAGATGTGTGGACTTCAACTCCCAGAGTACCCCAGCCAGCCATGCTGGCTGGGGTACTCTGGGAGTTGAAGTCCACACATCTTCAAGTCAACACGGTTGAGAAACACTGCTCTAAAGGTATATGCTTTCTTCACTAGGCAGGCCACGTGCACAAGTTCCATTGATGTGATTGCCTAAAAGTCTCTTGTGCATCTCCCATTCATTTCCCTAGAAATTCCAAGAGTGTAACTGGGGATAGAGGGCCATAAAGATCAACATGTGGTCTCCCACAACATTAACGCCCTTTCATCTTGTTATGCATGCATGTGTTTATATAATCTTTATCTGGACATACACACATAATACGAGGCAGTTTTGGTTCTCTCTTTCAAGGAAAAGATGAAAGCTTTCTCTTCCTTAATCATTTGCAGATTTATACTCAAAGCACATTGGTAAACACGGAGCTTGTAATATTCCTAGACCCAAAGAAGCTGCTGCCCTGGGGACTAGTCAATCCATGAACTGACCCTTCCCCTTTGCAAAGATCTTTGGTTGACATTCGATTTTGAACCTGCCAGATACATTTTTGTGAACCAGGGATACTGCATCTTTAATGAACAAGCTTCTACTCTTTCCCCTATTTTTAAAGACAACACAAGAAGTGTAGCACCAGGCACCGCAATTGTCAAAGACAATTAGACTGAAAGCAGAAAAATTTCACCTCCCTGTCTCAGTGATACGTAAAATGTCGGCAGTGTGGGTCAGCCTTGCAACCGAATTTTGTGAGAATATATGAATCAGTCCTATAGAATGTTAAATATTTATAAAATGGTTCTGTTCTCCACTAAGGTTGGGAATGCAGTCATTCCTTGTTTTCTCATGATGTACAAAGAGGAGAAAATATTTCCTAACCGAAACTTTGCTTGCATACATCTCCCCTCGCCCCAAGTGGTTCTTGTGGTTTACATGCGGTCACAAGTAGTTTTGTTTGTTTCCATAGATTCCACCACCACCTTGGGTGTGTGTTCAAACATTGTTCTTTGAAACCATTTCTACCTCATTACTACATATTGTACATGTAGTATTTATTTGTTGTCTTTTTTTGAATGTCATGCATTTTGTAAGAAAGACGTGTCCTTGAACTTGAACAGTCTACCTCAGAAAGACTGTCACTACACTGAATAGTATTAACCCACCAGGACAATAAGATGCATTAGCAGAGTGTGGCAGGGCAGATAATGCATGGGGACTTGGCATACTGACGGACTTTTAATTGTACTCTTGTAACACAAGATTGCTTAAGGGAACTTAAAGGAAATCATGCACTGTGCAGATCTTGATCAGTGTCCCATTTTGGGGCATGCTCTAGGAACATCTGGCTTTAGTGTGATGAACCCTGATTTGGGGGAAAGAAAACATCAGTTAGTCTCAAGAATTCTTTGCATTGGCAATCTGGCTACAATCTATTACTGTTAACTGACATGCAGTCCAACTTGGCTCTTAAACTCAAAACAAATGATAGTACTTAAGGATTATTTTTTATCTTCAGTGATGTAAAAGAAATGTGTCACACACTGTAAGACTGTAAGTTTCTCACTTCCTGCGTACTAAAATGAAACACAGTGCATTTTGTAAGAGTCTGTGCAAGGTTTAAACATAAACCAAAAATAAAAATAAAAAAGAGGCACTTCCCAAAGGACTTTTAAATATGGGCTTCAATCCTGCACACTATTACGCATGTCTGAAATTCATTACCGTTTACTGACATATGCGCAAAAATGTGCACAGGATTGGAACCATGGAGTCAAGGTGCTCATGTGTTCTGTAATCAAATAGTTTTATTGCTGATTCTGCTTTATAAACATGTTTGTTTTTTGGAAGTAATTGTACACAGATGGCACATTTGAAGTACTTTGTATGAAGTATTTTATATTTTATTATTTATTTTTGCATCATTTTCCCCTCCCCTTTGTCTCCACTAGCTTTGCATTACAGTAGGAGAAGAATACATGTCTTTCTCTCTCTCTCTCTCTCTCTCTCTCTCTCTCTCTCTCTCTCTCTCTCATTTTCATTTTGCTTTTCTTTTGTAAGAAAATACTAAATGGGTAAAATACCCCAATCGATGCATGGACTTTTCTAGTTGCTTGTCAGCAAATTGTGGATCTTTTTACAAAAGCAAATGAACTGTGACAATCCACAACATTCACAGATGTTAATGCAGAAATGCATTTGAAAATTTTGGGTATGCCTGACAATCTGTTCTTTAAGTTCCATTAATAAAGTAGCATCAGATCTTTTATTTTGCAGTTCCCTGAAGAAGTACCATTGTCTTGAGGAAGTCTAGTGGAATGATTAAGAGGTAGGGGGAATTTTTTCTGTTGGTTTTCTGTGCGGGATGCCATATTTCTCATCAAATAATACTCCTTGTCTGGGGACAGTCCCCCCTTCCCCTTTTAGTTAAAGCCCAACTAAATTAAAATTTTGGTGCACTTTGCTTTCCTGGCCATATTGATTTTATTTGCTTAAATTGAAACAATGTGTTGGGTTTGACCAGATTTTGACCTCTCACAAGGAGAGAAAGACTTCTATAGTACATATTTCTTTGAATTCTTCTGGTACTGTTTTGCTTCTTTATTCACCAGATTTGAAATCATTTTTGTTGTGCATTATTTGGCATCTTCTGAAACTAAATGTGATATTACTGCACTCATTAAAAAAGTGAAACGATCCATTTCTCTTGGAAAAAAAATGACAAGCTTTAGATGATGAAAGCTTAAATTATCCATCACTTGCAAACTGAATTCATATAATTTGTGAACATTATTAATGTAAATGAGACATTTCTGCTTGGAATTTTTTTATTATTTTGATGGGATCATTATATGGTTGATCATATGTGTGTAGGAAGCTGCTGTACAATTAACCTGGAGATCGGAAAATGCTTTTTTGTCCTCATTGTTACAGTTTCAATTGTAATCCATGCATCTCATTTTCTTGGGTGTTAGCACTGTAATATTAAAAAAAAAAAAATCAGTGCTCAGTATTGTAACTAACTGTCCCTACTGAATATTTCTTTTCATAAATACTTGCTACCACAGGGAAATTAAGTTTTCATATAGAATAACTAGTTTCAGTAGTAATCATTGAAGAATTAAAATAAAAGTTGTGGTTCAAGGCAGATATTTTTATGAAAAGTTTTCTCTATTGTAAAATTTGTTGTATATGGCTATGCTACTATCATGGAATACGAAAAAGAACAAGCATACCTCAAATAAAAGAATTCTGAGTTAAAAAAAATATGCAGAGTTAAGGTTTTTTTTTTTAATTTATTTTCCCTATCTTTTATTTTCCAAGCTACCTTTTGAATCCGCGTACATTTTAAATCCATCTCAGTGCAAATATTCAATGGAGGTTTTTTTCCCAGTATTGTTAAGTATTTTACAAACTGAATATTGTGAACTGAACAGCAAAGATAATAACCCAATCCGTTAGGGTTAAACTTACGATCTTTCTCTCTGCAAAGATACACAAAGGAATCTTCAGAGGATTCAGGAAAGATTTTTCTCAGTTCAGCTTCTACAGCTCCTCTCATGTAGAGCTTGAGTAATTCAGCAAAAGATGGGCTGAGGATAAGGGAAGGCTATAGAAACCTCCCACTTCTACATCATGTGGGTCCAAGGGAAAAAAGAAGGTTCCACACGTGGCCTGGTCATGTCCATTGGGTTCAAACGTCTTGCAGGTTGGATCTATTCTGGGGCTCACTTTTCTCCCTATGACAATATATGTTCCAAAAAACCCTTTCCAGTAATTTCTTAAAGTCAAAACATGGGGTGAAAGCACGATTTAAAAAAAATCGACTCTAACTTCTTGGATGAGGTTTTTATTGTGTAAATAATTGCACTGTTTGGAGACCATTTAACATCTGGGGTCCTTCTTCGCACCTCCACATACATTTCATCGACATACTTAGCAGATTAGCAGAGGAAAAATACTGGCTTTCCCAAGAAAAAAATCAAGCAGATGTTAACAGCTCCAATCTTCATAGGTTTTGCAATGAAAACAAATAGAGCATTGCTGAAATTCCAGGTTGTAGTGAACGTCTGGAAATAACACTAGATTTGCTCATACCCGTAGGTCGTCTTAGTTTTTTTCCAGTCAACTTAAGATTTACACAAGGCAATTCTTCATTTTTGATAAACTTCTGAAGGCTCCCGCAGTCGCTGCTTAAGGTTCATTAAAATGTAATTAATTAATGATTTGCTGCTGAATAGCTGCTGACTGCGGTTTTCTTTTCACTTGTCTGACAGCAGGAGTCACAGTTACCGTGCCGACACGAGAACTATTTGCAGACTATACCACCTATCAGTGAGCAATTCTCTCCCTCACCGCCACCCTCCAGAAATCTGTACGTCGTGATTGGGAAAGAGGGTCTCTCTCTGTCTTTGGTGAGGGAGAGTGGCTGTCGTTGGAGAGTTTGTAAATACAGATACGAGGCAGCAAATACATTAGTGCAAGTACATAAATTACTAATAACTGAAGCTTAATTTGCCATTACATTGGAAGGCTGAATCTTAGTCTTGCAAGCCCAATAAAAATAGGATAACCTAAGGACCTTATGCTTTTGCCACAAAAGAAAAAAAGGAAGAGTCCTATTATGGAAGCTCTCTGTTCTTTCTTTTGTATCCAGGAATGAATTTAGCTACCAGAAATTGCCTCTGCTTGGAATTTGTAGGACCCACATGCTAGGTGCCGTCCTTGTTTGTGCTGAGGAATGCAACTAAATTGGAGAACCAAGGCCTTTTGTATGTGTTTTGCGACAGGCATGGCTATTTTTCACCTAAAATTAGCGGCGCAGATATATTGCTCTCAAATGTTTATAAAGGAAAGAACTCAGAGAGTTAGCTGTTTCCTAATATGTTGGCTTAGCTTTGGTTTTGTGGATGAGCATCTGAAAACTGCAGTGAGTGGGTTGTGTATCTCACAATAAAATAAAAAGCTACCCTCCAACTCACATTCTGAAATACATTCTGAAATTGCACTTATAACCGCTAGCGCTAAGACGCTTGCTTTCTGAGAACCTAGACTCTGGCTGTCATTGTATGATGAGGGAAGACATGATATTTCTTGCAAAGTTAATCAATCTAAGGCAAATTCAAATAATTCCTTTCTCAGAAGCATTAGAATCTTGCTGTATAACTTTAGAAGATAAACTAAAAGCAATGGATTAATTTGAGAATGAAAGGGCAGATTTGCAAATCTGCCGGGAAGCAAGTCCCAGACTGGTGGGACACTTCTAGCCTTATTCTGGAAAGTTCTGGCTATTTTAACTCAGAATTGCCATTCCAATTTGCTAGTGCCAAATTGTTTGCAATTTTAACTCACAAAGGAGAATCAATTTCTTCCTTATCTCAGGAAGTAAATTTAAATCAAATTCAAGAACAAAACTAAGATGCTTTCAAAATAGCTTTGCTCATGCTAAAGTTTTAAACCCAGCGCATTTACAGTCCTGCAGAGTACGTAGCTACTTAAAGTCATGCGGAATTCCCCAGTAACAAGTTTACACTTAAAATGATGCACAGAATTCCTTGCAAACTTTTCCTTTTGCCCAGTACTTCACAGTTTGGCCCAGATGTCCTCTAAAATTACCATTTCTTTTCTGACAGCCACATCAATTTTAGTCTTCCTTCTTGAAATAAATCTGGTGTCAAATGTGATGCTACCTAGTCTAAATGTGGCAATAGTTACAACTTCCCAAGACAATTTCAGCCTGAGGCAGAACCTATCTGCAATGTTGAATGAATGCATGAATGAAATTCATTCAATTGTTAAAGGTGCCCAGATTTTACTTCCCAAAGGCCATTTTACTCTGCCATTAATGGGCAAGTGCTCATATGAAGATATCCAAGAAATCTATATTGATTCTATAGAAAATATTGGCATTTGAGAAATTCCAAGGACTTTGAATCTCACCCCCAACTTGCTGTTGCAACAGAATGGAAAAACAGATTGCTTTCTATTCAGATATAAGGAACTTCACTGGTCTGTTTCTTCAGGGAAAATTACCCCTTCAGTCAGAATAGGACAATTCTAGGCCAGCTCCAAAGCTATAACTGATGCTGTTGCCCCCAGCTTTTGCAACACTGGTGAATGTTGTTATAAGCCCCAAGCACTACACCTTAAGTCCTGGATGTTGCCCTATTAATGACACTATCCCTGAAGTACATACATGAGGATGATGCATAACAATAATGTGAATTAAGGTACGCTGTGTGGACCGCTTACTTTCTGCATCACCACCACCATCACTTCAGTATATACCGCTCACTTTGGCTGCAGTAGGGACAGTAGCCCAGTAGTGACCATTTATCCTGTTACAGATGATACTTGCCTACGTAGGTCACATGCTGACACCAGAATTGTCATCCCTTCATTGCAGTATCATCTATGTATCCTAAACAAGGTTATAATTGGCTAGCATGACTCAATTCAACTAATCTGAATTCCTTCTTCACTTAGGTTTTTGGATGAACCAGAAGAATGTTAACTAAGAAGAAATACCTGCTCTGAGAAGGGACTCATTTGTGTTATCACATAAGCCATTTTTCTTTATATTTTCCATAGTAAAAATGATATTAGTTTGTATTATAAACCAGAAAAAAATTGTATTGTTATGTATCACCCATGCTTGCCACCTGGGTTCATATTTCTGAATATATTTTTGAAAAGGTTTGTGACTTTGTTACAACAACTCTGAGATTCGCTTCCTGAAATACAATTTGACTTTGATATAAAATTCAATCTGTTAAATAATAAGCCTTCAAAAGTGGACTATTTAATATCTAATGCCATATCTTTAAAAACTGGCTTTGTTATATCCTGTATCATTTTCTGTATGGTATGCTTTGCTCTGTGAGAAACTATTTCAACAGTCTTCCTTCTCCTCTGATGGAACAGCTATTTATCAAGATCTTTTCCATATAGACAAGTTATTTTGAGACTCCGCAAGTATAGATTTCAAAGGAGGGAGGGAAATCTATTGTTTCTTTATGTGAATTGGATAGATAGAAGAGTACCACTCTTTTGCTATGGGTTATACAATTTCTGAAGGAGAAATGTAGTTGAAATATTGCCCTCTACAATTGCTCTGTGATTAATTGTAATGAAAAGAACGGAAGCCAATCAACTCTTCATTCATTAGGGGTCATTCACGCCCTGGGGAAAACAGGGTGCAAAATACCTGCAACTTTCTTCTTCCTTGCATCTGCCAGAAGCAATCATTTAAAAACAAAACAGGTAAGAAGGAACTGCCATCCTTACTGAGGAACTATCCTTGTTTAGCAATTCTTTGAAGGCACAGTAGCAACTTTGATGAAGCTAAGTCACTTTCAGTTTGTTCAGTGCCAGCACAGGAGACTGGTTGGAACCCTGTAAGTATATTTGCCACCTTGAGTTCAGTGGACAAGATAAATAAGATAAATCAATATAGCTTTCTGGTACTTGTCCACAGAGTTCAGAGCCTGCCAGCTTTGTCCACAAGACAGGGAGAAGTAAGGAGACATGGCTTAAAGCACTCTGCCCTTGGCACTTCCCTGTTTCTGTTTATGGATCATCTAACATAGAGCTCCTTCCACATTATACTTAAAAGTGTCAATAAAATTCCCCCTATGTTCTTCAGTAAGATTGAAAGACTACATGGAGGATGCTCATACAAACATCAACTTTTCTGGGAATTGTCATGGGAAGAACGTTCAGCATACTACAGTTCCGGCTGTTCTGGTACCATGGAAATAACATTAGAAATAGATCATTATTTCTCTTTATGATCTAATTTTGACACATAAGCCCCATCTCAACTTTCCTTCACTGTATGTGAATGTGTTTAGAATGCTTAGAAGGGGTTAGAATGAGTCCTGTTGATTGTAAAAAACTTTGCACGATATATTTGGCTTTGCGTGGTATACTGGCGAAAAATGTTAAAAAGTGGCAGCAGGTAAGTCAACAGTAGTAAGAGTTTATCACTGATATTTTCTCTTTCTTTCTCCCTTTTTTCTTTAATAACTTGACCAAGTACCTTTGAAGTTTAGTAAAAACATGTTTTCATTAAAAATGGATATGTAATATCTTATACTATTATAAGCTCTCAACCATGTACTGGAGAATATTAGTCATGATATTTTAGATTTGTTGGCTGTCTGCCCA
This sequence comes from Python bivittatus, assembly GCF_059951505.1. Taxonomy (NCBI): domain Eukaryota; kingdom Metazoa; phylum Chordata; class Lepidosauria; order Squamata; family Pythonidae; genus Python; species Python bivittatus. Next base: position 103,439,825 of record NW_028277075.1, on the reverse strand, counting down.
TATTTTACTGTATTTGGGTGTTTGTTTTTAATTTGTATTATCTATCTTTTATATTCTTTTAAACATGTACTTATATTTTGTATTTTTTTCCTTTATTCCTTTGTGTAATAATAAAAAAAAAATTAAAAAACAAAGGTAGTAAAGGAAATGTAAAGACAAAACAAAATACAAAACGAATCTCACCAGAGATCAAAAACTTGACACTTAAATGGTAACCCTTTAAAACAGACACTTTGCCAGCAATTTTGGTGAAGGATCTATAGGTGAAGTATAAAGTCATACTAATTCTATATGTAATTATTTCCCATATCTGACTGACGATTAGGTGATGGAAACAAAAGGTGGCACCCACCTGTATCAATTTGCTGCCAGAATGTCATTTGCTAGTAGAACACATTCCTCCTTTGCCACTCTCTGCCCTACAACCTCTACTGGGATAGATTTGGGAATCTGTGAGGATGTGGAGGAAAGAAAGCAGATGAAAAGCCCATTGCATGAGCAGAAGTCAGCTTGATTTCCATTGAGTGTGGCTTCAAAGCAGTAACTTTGTTTAGAAAATGCATCATGTAACCTCTTTGCCACAGATGTGGACCCATCATCAATAGAGGGCAGAAAGGAGCTGTCATAGGCTATATATTGCCTCACGTTCTGAAGCCTAGTTTAGATCAGAGAAGAATGGGGCAATCAAAATTAATATTTGTCTTCATAAAACATGCAAGTTCATTTCTAGTGTTTTCAAATGAGGTTGGCAATGCATCATTATTCTTACTTGTTTCCTCTTGTTTTTTCTCTTTCTTCCCATAGAGCAAGCTAGGAGAGTTTGTACTTGATCCTCTAGCTCTACTGTTGCTTTTTCATCTTCAGTAATGAATCCATTTGTAGTTACCATCAATGAAGACTGAATGAGATTGCAAGGCAGGAGAATGTGAAAGGGGAAGGCAAGCCCAGGGCTGGAGCACTGATTAAATTTCTGCTGGATATAATATGCGGGTAAGTGCAGTTTGGGCGCTGTCTGGATCGGAATGTGGCAAGCCAGATGGTTCACCACAATTGAAGAAGCATTGTCCGTGCAGTTTCAAAACATCAGACTGAAGACATCTGGAAAATCTCACATTTGGCCTCACTTTACCAAAGAGATGAATCATTACAGGATGGACTTGTCTGCTTTAGAACTGACTCCTCCTCCCAGTTTAGAAGGACAACAATTCACAGGTGACAATTTCTCAGGGATTTATTTAGGAGATGTAGTCTTTTTCCACCCTACCTTGCCATGGCTCTGATTTGTAATGCACTGTTATGTTTGTTCACTGCTATGAAAGATGTACTGTGATATTCTACATATAAGCAGTAGTAAATTATGAAAGAAGACAAGCTATTATGCAAGAAAAGTTCTACAGAAAGTATGAGGGACATGGTGTCCCACTTAGAGCTAATGTATATGTGTGATACAGATGGGATGTAAATATTATCTAGAAAAGTTACCTCTGAATTTGAATCAGAAAAGTGGGGATTATCATGAGGAATCTCAAACTGTTAATGGGTTGACCAACATGAATATTAGAAATTCCATGGGATATTAAGAACTATGAAATAAGGAATGAAGCTGTGTATTTTATATAAAATGCAAATATTTGAGATGGGGGACATACCAGCTCTGAACAAAATGTGTCTTATGCAATTTCTTATATTTAAAAATCAGAAGAAATTTGCTTTTGTACACTTTAAATTATTCATGCTCTTGCCCTCTTGCTGCATTAATATGCATTCCTTCAGTCCTTGAGTCATCAGAAAAGGATGCCAAAGTAAATTGCTCTATCCTGACTGCTGAGGCTGGCGACTGGATGCTGTTCTTACCAAATTGATGCAGAACAAATGCAGGAAAGTGAAGGATGGATTCCCCCGGTTTGATTTCCTTTTCCATCAACCATCATCTGTCAGCACTCAAAACCACCAGCAGCAGCTCTCTGGTGGAATAAGGTTGGGCAAATGTGGATGACTGCCTGGGACAGAGGCTTGAGCTGTCTTTTCAGTTCCCTGAGTGTTGGGCCAAAGTGTTGGAGATGGTATTTCGAGGTTCCAGTGCTCTTTCGGAAAACTGCTAGACCCCTGCCCCCAAACACAACAAATGACAGGCCGCAGGCACAGCAAAGGAGTTGTGAGGAGAGTCAGCAGCCCTCTTTAGTGCTTCATCCAGTGTCCCTGCTCTGTGTTTATGCCCTGAAGGCAAGTTATTTTTTGACCAGGATTTAGTCGTTATTGGCATGACTGGAATGTGGCATATGATTGAACATGCAGTTGAATGACTACTTGCTTGCTGAGTAGCAGTACAGCAGTGAATGACGAGTTATGACCTCATGGCTGGCAGCATCCCGGAGTAGCTCATGGAGAACACAAAGTACAGGCCCTGCTGCCCCCTCCAAAGTATGGGGACCTGGAACCCTTTATCAGCAGAAGCAGCAAAAACCCTCATTTGGCACACCAGCAGCACACTGCTGGCAGAACCAGGCTCTCTCTCCCAGTTTAAATGGGACCTTTATGCAGCACAAGGCTGGTACTCTCTCCAGAGAACTCTAGCCCTAATTCTTAACTACAAGTCCAAGAATTGTAATTCTACAAACATGTTTAAAACTCATGTTTAAAAGGCAGGCTTAATGTTCCTTCAAAAGGACACGAAAGATCTTGGGTAATCCCTGACCTGTGTATTCCAAAACACTAGTCACCAATCGCAAACGCTGACCACCAGCCACACTGTCGAGGAAATGTCATAGGTATGGCCATAGCAAAACTGGTGTTGAGAGAAGAGGGAAAATACGAGTTTAAAACTGGAAAACAACTTTAAGCTCCCTCCGCTGTGGGTCGGGGACAAAAAAAAACAATATCATAAGAATTTGCCAGTTGAAAATGGTTCATGGGGATCTTTGTGCAATGGTTAGAGGGTCATGTGGAGGAGCCCCAAGCCGTGGCTTTGGTCTTTTTTGGGAGGGGAATGAGGCAGCATAATGGTCAAGAACGCTAGAGTTTCAACCAGACATGTACAACTAAGACCATTAGTATTTATACAGAAAAACAAGTCTTTTGATTAGAGATACACTTACCTGAAATCTTTTTATAGGTAAACTTCTATGAATTTTCCCAATCCAGGATTTATCTGTCATTGGAAGAGGTAGCATTTATGAAATATTTGGAGAGTAGATTGCATAATGTTCCTTAATGGAAAAGCTAGCATCAGTGCTGTATTTCTTTACATTCTTTTATGCATATGAGCACAGCTATAATATTATGATGTCTTGGAGCCATATTTATGTTGGATCAACTCCTCTATCTCTGATATCAGTACTGGCAGGAAGCCAGTGGCAAGCAATTAAATTTCATGAAAATGTGGACAGTTGTTGTGGTAGCAGTGGTGATACAATCCCAGACTTGTTTTTCTTCCCATGCATGTCAGCAATCTCCTTTAAATCTTGCATGTGTAAGCAGTCTGTATAAGATAAATTGGTGCCCTGGATCCTGTTCTGCTATTTGATTGTCCATGCTGTAGGCCAAAGAGTAGGTCAGACAAGGGCACCCCAGCGTCCTTTGCGCACTGCACTCTGCCAGCTTCAGACTGTGCATCCCCTCATCATCTTGTTACTGAACGGCTGTTGCTCTGCTCTTCTTTTGCTGAGGACAGAAAAACGTATCATGCTTCCCATGGGTGGGGATTTGAGAAGGTTTCCAAAGACTGCAGAAAGGTGCCAGTCTAGAACAGAGGTTATGGAATGCCTCTGATACTATATTTCAGGTCATAACAATAAGAGAAATATATGGACTTGCAGCTAAAGGATGAAGAGAGATCACTACGTGGGAAACATAATGTGGGTGTGCTGCCTGGAGCCTGCACATGTTGACAGGTCCATCATCCTCGGACAGGAAGGATCACAAATTCTGAATCACCATTTCTGCCTGAGTTTCAGCACTTGCCATTGTCAGAATGGCAAGTTTGAAATAATGAATCAGACTTAATAGAAGGTCATGACTCTTCTCTGGAGGCTGAACCCTTCTGCTCTCTTCTCAAGTGACCCATGAAAACTGGAACCTTTCCCGGTACAGGGTTAAGCAGAAGAGAAACACAGGGCTTCAAAGTTGTGTGAACACGCCAGGGATGCACAGTTTTTTCTGGGCTGAGGGGCCACCCTTGGCCTTTGGCTGGTGTGCCATGAACTGCATTTGAAAAAACAGTAGGTGGAGCTAGAATGGAAACTAAAGTTGATTTCATTTAATTAAAATTAAATATAGTTAATATGATTACTCCATTGCAATGGTCTTTGGCTAAAAGCAAATTAAGTATAACTAACAGTGTAAATAATGTATGACTCTCCAGTTATGAATTTAATCATTTTCTCCTGCCACGTTAAATATTACATTTTGGTAACAGCAGTTGGAGGTCTCTGGGAACTGCATCCAACCCTGCAGCTCCCTCTGAGCCAGCTGCTAGCTGCTACCTGAGTTAAGGCATAAGAAACTCCAATGTGAATGGCTGCTCCTCCATGAATCTCAGTTTGTGACCTGGATCTCTAGCTCTCAGTCTGTCCGGTGGATGTATTGTGAACTCAAAGACCAAATAAGGCAAGTAACAGAGAGAATGAGATATGCATTTGGTAGGTGACACTGACGAAGCTCATAGTAGGGATGTTTGTAAGCCAGGTGTGTTATCTGCTGCTAAAGACTACTAAGACAAATAGATTTAAATATATTACATGAAGAACAGAATGCAGCTTCCCCTACTTAAGAGTTAGTCGCTACTAAAATAATTCTTCTCTATGTGACTTTTCAGTTAACTGATGGA